>NW_006256414.1:4790534-5095144 GCF_000478725.1 Eutrema salsugineum | reverse complement strand
GTCTATAGACACTCATTCCCTAATAATCTATTATCTTTACTTTGTTATATCAGGCTGCTAGGAGCGGCTATATTCTCCAAATCGGGCTCCATAGTATACCTGCAACAAGGTTGTAATCCCAAAACTGTTAGGCAAAAAACAAATCTGGTTTTCATGGTCGTTCTTGAACGAATTCAATGCAAACCAGATTTGTTTGTGCCTAATAGTTTTGTGATTTGATTCTTGTTGCAGGTATACTATGTTGCCGATTAGGAGAATGGAGTACTTGGAAGCAGATTTTACAAAGGAGTGAAAATGTTAACCAGAAAGAGTGATATAGACCAATATATAATTTCTGGTGGAACTTGAACAATTTACCGCGTCTCCTTGGTTCTGTACTCTCGTTTGAGAATTGTGATATCTCAGGTGTTCTCGCACCCTGGTTCTCTTCTTATAGTAAATGTCATGTTACACAGTTTTATATTTACCACCATTTGAAATAAATCTACCAAACCAATATAAATCTACCATAGCCAATACATATTTACCATCAAATAAATAAAGTTACAGTCTCGAAAAGAAGATCGATATGTCTGCCACTATTTGAAATAAGTCTACTATTTTTTAAAATTAATCTACCACTATTATATATAAATCTACCAAAAAGTTAAACATTTACCATAAACCATGGTTTAATCGTAAAGTCTACCAAAACACAAAAAATGCCGTCAAAGAAAATAAATCTACCAAAAAAACCATATAACTACCGAGTCGTTAAAATATGTCTATCAAAATAAGTCTACCAAAATTAAATAAAACTACCATCCATCAAACAAATCTACTGTCCAATATTAGCGTTCACCAAACTCAAACAAGTCTATCGAAAAAGAAAGTAGACTTTTGTTTTTGCCTATGTAGCAAATATAAGCAATGACATTTTTGTAATTACATTTTTTAACAAAGTTCAAAAGAGTACTTTCATATATGGAAGGTTATTCTAGTAATAAAAATCTTTTTCATATTTAACTCTAGATATATATTAACATTATATCACTTTCATATTTAAAAACAACTAATAAATAAACCGCATAACAAAACTAGCTCAAAGTCCTATTTGATGAATATAGATACAATTATATATCTATTGTATAATATTCATATATATATATATTGTTATCTAACTGTCACCAATTTTATTTATTTATATTTTTGTTAAATGATTAGTGCCATCAATTTTAATTTAACTAAAAAAATTAAAATTAATTTTAACAAAAATTTAAAAAACATCAATCTGCACAATGTGCGGGTTAATTCCTAGTAAAAGTATGTCAAATTAGTTATAAATATAGATTCTAAGGTTAGTCTAATCACTACAACAAAAATGGCATTTGATGGTATCGAGAATTAGAATTATCCTATCATCGCATTCTAATTTCTAAAAATGCTAATCCGAAATAACTTTAAACAGGAGGCTAAAATATTTTTTTGCCTTTTAAAATTCTCTTATGATCGCCAACACTAGCCAAAGTTAAGATTCTGTGCTGAAGTGTATTATGTTTAAAAAAGAACAAAAATACATGCATATTCTTGGACCTTAAAAAAATCCCTTAGGGTACGTAAATTTCTATTCTTCGACTCTCTCAACTCTCTCTCTCACTGTCTAACTCCCTCTCTCTCCTAACTCTCTCTTGCCGCCTCTCTCTCTCTCTCTCTCCTCACTCTCGATGGCTGCCTCTATCTCTAGCTCGCTGTTTCACACCACCCAAGTATTTTTGGTTTCTGATATCGCAGCTCTAGGGATTTACAGTGATGTCTTGTCATGGCTTGCGCTCGTGGTGTCGTTCCTTGCAGCCTGTGCTGTTTGCGGTGGTTTTCGGCGGTGTTTTGATTAACAAATTCCACCCAAATCCATGGGTTGAAGGTTGGTTGTAACCGATTTCATTTTTATTTTGGTTGAAGCCTCGATTTCACATTGGATACTTGAAATTATGTGTGATTTCACTTGCTATTTGTCTTTGTTTGTTGTGTTTCTGATTGCTTTTACGCATTTCACCTATGAGTGTATATACAATGACCAATCTGTATCCGACATATTGATGTTTAATTTGCAGAACCTGATCTTTATAGATAAGTGAAACAGAAAGTAGAAACTGGGTTAGTAAGCTTGAGGTAAGATTTTAACTTTGTATTTTGTTTCCTTACCTTCACTAGAGCAATCCTTCATGTTCTTTCTTCTTTTGATCTTTTGGAATCAGGTGCGGTGTTACAAGAACCCTTAATCCAAGAAAAGGTATGTACTTCCAAAAAACAATTCTGGTGTTTTACAATTGATTCGTTGTTCATCGAGTTGGATTTTTTCTAAAAGGTGAAAGTGCTGATGACTGTAGATTGTAGGAGAGGGAAATCTCGGGTGACAGAATGCTAGAGATGAACATGCAGAGAATAAAGGTTGTGAAACCAGGTTCAAAAGTTGTGAAACCAGGTTTAACTATATCTTTTGTGCTTAAAAGAAATTCAGGAGTTTGATTTGCTCTTTAAGATACCATATTTTTATTGTCTTTTAAAATTAGAAACTCAAGGCTTTTTCTTTGTTTTACGGTTGTGGTGTATTAGTGCAAACACATTGGATGAGTACAATAAGCACATTGAGAAAGATCCAGCACCTGAAGGATGTTGCTTTTGGTGAAGGAATGTAGGGAAGTAGCTTGTTGATCATCTCAACTTTCATGTAGTCAAACTATTTATGTAAACTACAATTATATATCTTTTGATGATTTATGGAATGAAACATGTTTTTAAAACAAGTTCTGTATATATTGGAAACTAAATTATTATATGCTGCAAAATAGCGACCAAATATATTGAAATAATATTGCAAATCATCATTTGTGATGTAGCACGTAAAAAGTGCTACAACACAATATAAAACAGCACTAAACATGTGTTATATAAAAATATAGAGAAAATTACTTAGAATAACCTACTTTGTTCTTCAAATAGCTAGAATAAACTATGACTTATTTTATGATCTACATAACCTACTAATCACTTTAAACTAATTATAAATCCTAAATTACCCTTATTTTATTATTATTTAATTATAAATTTGTTTAAAAAATATTTACTTAAATCTAGTAATTATTTTTTCAAAAAAAGGAAATATCTCTAATATAAACCCTAAATAATTATAATCTTCAACATAATTAGTGGCCAACGTCTCTCGGTTCCTTCTCAGCTGTTCTTTGGAGAAAACTCACCGGCCTTTTCAACATTGCTAATCCATATCGTTGGTCTTATAACGGGTGCGAAAAGATAAAGCTATAAACGTAATGAACACGACACAGATTAACGTGGTTCACTAACGATGTGTTAGCTACGTCCACGGGCAAAGGAAACCGATTTATTAAGGGAGGCAGAAGGTCCAGAAAACCCTGCTGGAGGTTCTGAATCAGAATTGGAATACATCAGAATTAGGTATAACATAGATATTTATAGCTACCTAGTTAACCCTAACCATATTTGGACCTGTCGCTCAGGCCCACGTAACGTCCTTATGCTGATAGCTTCGACCCATTACTTAAATCGACAATCTGCAGTAAGCTCCAAAGCTCACATGCACCTCCTCTGACAGCTACGCAGTTTACACATCTGCTAACAGCTCTGCAGCTTACACAATCTGCTAACAGCTCTGCAGCTTACACAATCTGAAAACTCCACCTTTTACAGTTTGCTGTGTAACCAACACCTTCGTCAGCTCACACCTTTCTCAGGTCGCACCTTCCACAAGTCGTACCTTCCGCAGGTACCTTCCGCAAGTTGCACCTTCCACAAGTACTTTCCGCAGGTCGCACCTTCTGCATTATGCTTTGTAGGTTTGCACCTTCTGCAACTTGCACCTTGTGGACCCTGTACTTCTGAAGCATGTACCTTTGACAGTCTCAGATTCAAGGCACATTAATAAATCTTCACCTTGACTTGAATCCTCCAAACAAATGTATGAGATGCAGTTCGCACCTTACACAGCTTTCAAGTCATTCCAATAGTTGGCAAATCTGTATTAACTCCATCTGGGCAGAAAGAAAACAGAAGGATTCACTAAGGTATTACTCTCTCTCTCTCCATCGTTTGTTGCAACAGAGCTCATCTCTGAATTAAAATTTAAGAGTGTTGCAATGAAACAAATAGGAATCTCGTTCACATGACCTTTGCAATGAAAAATTAAGAGTGTTTCAAACATATATATATATATATATATATGATAAAACTCAAAAAGCTTTGATCACCGAACAAAACCATCGCTTTACTTTGTGTTCTCTCTGTTTCTTCTTTTGTCTAAATTTGGCATTCATCAATCAGCTACAACAGTTTATTTATTAGTAATAAACATGTAATGTCTGCTTAATTTGCTTGTGGCAAAAAGGATGGGCTTCGAATGTGAGTTTAATTGTTCCACATTATTTGATCAAACTTTTTTGGATCTTATAGTGTGTTTTCAAACTCCTATGAGAATTCTTATCACATGAAACAAAAAAACACACATAAGGAAAAAATTTAAAATTTTATTTTAAACAGTTTTTGTCTTTACTAAAAATAAAACATTAGAGTTAAATGCCTAATAATTAGAAAAGGCAGATGAGTGTGGCTTTGCGTAAACATACGTTTTTTTTCTTTTGTTTAATATTGGTTGGTGGCTTGATATAGAGTTATGAGTTTAATATTTTGTGATTCATGTTTTTGCAGAATGTCGATTCAAACAAATGTGGATTTAGGATTTCCATTATGGTTATATTTACGTGGTTCTGAGCCAAAACCTAAAAAAAGATCAATTACCATAGTAAAACCGAGTTTTTGGAAGAAGTAGAAAATGCTGTTGGAGAAAAAGTGTGGACTTACATGCGTGATTCTTCGCTGGGTGTAATTACACAGTTTGTAGGAAATAAGTTCACTTGGTCATCTAAGATCGTTGAACATCTTCTTGTGAATCAACTTGCATGCAAAAAAAATCATGAGATGTGGTGCTTGTTTGGAAGCACACTGGCTCGATTTTCTTTGTCAGAGTTTGAAGACATAATGACTTTGAACTGTGCATCTTTTCCTGAGAGTGAGAATGATGTGGAATCCAAGGCGCATAAAAAGTTGTGGAAAAAGTTGAAAGCACGCAGGAAGAGCCCTTGCAAAAAAGAGTTGAAAGTGCTTTGGAAGACGTTTCTTCTTGGTCAAGAGAAGACAAAATTCAGTTTACGTATCTGTCTATTTTAGCAACTTACATCATAGGTGAGGATGATAAAAAGGAGCTTCCGTTTGAATATGCTCGTATGGTTTTTGACTTGCCAAAATTTGAGAAATATCTTGGGGGAGAGAGGCTTTCAAGCGGCTGATTGAATCAGTAAAGCATGTAAATTTGGAAGCTAATTCATACACATTAGATGGATTTGTACAAACACTTCGAATATGGGCTTACAATGTCATTCCCAGTCTCGGAGCAAAGATTGGTCGTCCGTCAAACTTTGATGGTCCTCCTATTCTAAAATTTAAAGGTTTAAAAGGATTAAACAAGATCAATATCCATGTCATCTCAATTGCTGATGAGGTACGAGTATAGTTACTTATTGTGCATTGGTGCTGATTAAAATTATTTGAGAAATATTAGTTCTAATTTTTTTTTTTTTTAACTTGTAGGAAAACATCAAGAATATTGTTATCAACCATTTGACGCCGGTTGTTTGGACTGATAGAGTTGTCGATGATAAAATTGACGGTCTTTTGAAAGCCATATGTAAAGATGGTGGTTTAGGACTTGTGAATTGGGTGGAGCATGGGTCAAACAACATCCAAAAGGAAAAGAACGTAACAGCATATGTAGGTGGAGAGGATGAAGAGGGCAAAGAAGAGAGCGATGGTAAACGAAAACGCAGATTAGAAGTGATGACAACAGGCAAGAAGAAAATGAAAGCACCATACTCAACCACTTCGTGTAATCATGCTGAAGCACTACACTTGAGAATGGAACTTGAGCAACAAGCAAAAAAATTAGAGACAGTGGAGGCTCAGTTAGAATATATGGGAAAACAACTAAAGAGTTTTGAAGCAATGCACTAAAAGATTGAACTTTTGGAAAAAGAGGTGATGCTACTGAGAGAGAAGTTCACGACACAAGATGTAGTTTGATATATTCTAAATTAATATATAAAACTAGTTTTTATATGTTGCTAATTTTAAATTTTTGCAATTTGTATGTAGTATAATCTAATTTGCATATTCTGTATCTACAAATTAATGTGTGTTTTTTTTTTTAACATGCAGAGTTTTGAAGCAATGTACTCAAAGGTTGAACTTTTGGGAAATATCTCACCATTTCCGTCCTGCGAAGCGGCTACAAGCAAAACACCCTCAAACTTTCCTTTCAAATGAGCGCCATCAACCACAACCACATGTCTTATAAACTGAAAACCACTGATACATGCACCAAATGCAATGAACAAGAACCTAAACCTGTCTTGCTCGTCGCATATAAGTCTAGTAATTGTACCTGGATTCGCTGCCTTAATCTTATGAAGAAACATAGGCAAATCCTCATAACCACTTTCCCATGTACCTTGTTCAAGCTCACGTCCATGCACTAATGCTTTGTACGACTTCCAATAATCAATATCAATACCATACACTATCTTCATGACATCCATAATGTGCATAGGTCTAATTCCAACACCAATTTTTCCAATTTTTCTCAAATATAATTCACCAATACACTTTGACGTAGCTTGTCGATGACGAGAACACCTCTCTGTGACTAAACATGTATGCATGTCTATGTATTTTCGCACTTTAAACTCTAAAGATTTTTTAATTGCTGATGCACGAATCTTCCAAGAACAACCAGCGAGTGAACAATTAAGTACCAACAAAGTTTTTGTCGACTTGTATGTTGAATAATCAAAGTTCTGAAAAATTGTGATTAGCCGCAACTTATGTTGTAACTCCGCCTTGGAAGTATATACTTGCCCTACCCTACTACGCTCTAGGATCTGCAATATATTCTGTCTGCCTTCTAAGCCACCAATCATATGCTCTCCAATATCCCCATGGAAAGACATATCTGAAGTAGACCCATATCTACCATCAATAGAACCACGAGTTTGTCCATCTTCATCAAGTTCATCTAAGGAAGAGCTATTTGTCTCATTTTCACCATATTTTCTAGGCGTACCACTGTTTGACCTCATTTTCTTCACGTTCATACGGATCACCACTATGTGCCTCATTTTCACCAAATTCATCAAGAGTACCACTTTTTTTCATCAGTTTCACCACATCTGTCAATAGTACCACTTTTTTTCCAGATCTTCAACACCTCCATCAATATTACCAAGTTTTTTCCTCATCTACACTAGTATCATCAAGAGTTCCTCTTCTTTTATGAACTTCACCAATTTCCTGCAAGATAGTAAAACATAGAAAAGCAAATCAGAATAGCATAAAATATACAATTATTTGTAGAATTTAGATTATGATTTGGCAGACTCATATTTAGTCCGCAGACATATTAAGTCCACAAGTTATTGGTAGACGACAATATCCAATCACACAGACTTATGTTTTGTCAGCCAAAAATTGGTAGACTTACGAGAAGTTTAAATGTTTTTGGTAGACTTCAAAATCAAAATTTAACAGACATATTAGAAGCATGCGAAACACTCAGCAGACCTGTGTGAAGTCTACACATTTTTGGCCGACTATAAAAACACTTAGTAAACTTGCGTGAAATCTACATGTTTTTACCAGACTTTAAAATCTGAGCCTGCAGACTTGTAGTTAGTCTGCAAAAAGTCACTAGACTTTCCTATAGCCTGCACATTTTTAGCAGACTTAAAGATCCTATCAACCAGACTGCTCCCAAATCTGCTGAGATAATTTTTAAATCTACCAAAACCATGAGGATATTATGCAAGTCTACCGACCCTAGATTCAAAGTCTGTTCAAATTACGTAGACTCCACGCAAGTCTGCCGATCTTCAACAAACCAAAAGTAAGTCTGCAGGATGGGCTTTTGAAGTCTTCTGAAAACATGTAGACTTCACGAATGTCTATCAAGTGGCGATAAACATGTAATCAGTCTGCGGGATCAGATTTTAAAGTCTACTCAAAACTCGTAGACTTCACGAAAGTCTACCGAATATCTGCAGACAAAACTTAAATCTACAGAATTAGCTACTGACATATACCGCAAACTTGTTGATTTAATATGAGTCTACGAGTGTCTACTGATGTCTACCCAAAACCTGTAGACTTCACTAAAGTCTATCAAATGTCTGCAGACAAAACTTAAATCTAGGAATTAACTACTGAAATCTACCGAAAACTTGTAGACTTCATATGAGTCTGCGAGTTTCCATGGACTAAATATGAGTCTGCGAAAATGGCTATTGAAGTCTGCCAAAAAACTTGTGGATTTTATGCATGAAAATGGTTTTAGTTACCTGAATCTTCATGAACTTTGAATTCTGAAAACTGAGGAGGTGATGATTTTGTTCCTTTTTAACCATGGTTTGTAAGATTTAATGTGAGTACCTACAAAAACAATAGTATTAGAAACAAAATACACAATCTGAGAAACAAATAAACATAATCAATCTTAACACAACAATTAAAGAAACTATAATTCAATTTACGCTTTTAATCGGAGAGTAATAAGTTTGGTTGTTGATACCTTTTTGTTTAGTAGATTTAACAGTTGATTGTTGATACCTTGTTGTTTAGTAGATTTAACAGTTGAAAATTAAAAGATGACTCATGAAGAAGAAGAAACCATTGACAAAGGTTTTTCAAAAATAGATTTTCTTTTTTAAATAACTGATGTTTTTCTTTCACATTAGTATTTTGATTTGCTTTTAATGTTAGTTTTATTTAAGTTGATTGGATTTCCTTTTTTAATTTATTTTCTGTATTTTCTTTTAATTAAATATACTAATTTTCTTTAATTATAAGTGTTGGTACATTTGTAATAAGTAACATTTTATAAGGGTAGTGTAGAAAAAAAGTCTTCCAAAAAATGTGTTCATTTTTCAAAAGTTATTTAAGCTATTTCTCATATTTTTAGGGTTATTGTAACAAATGCCCCAAAAATATATTAAAACATTTGATTAGGGCTATACTAGAAAACCCTCTAATAACATAAGTTAAATCGCTATAGAGTAGTGCTATAATACGTAAAATTTATTATAGGTTATGCTGTCCTAGCATTCATGATAACGCTATAATAATGCTCTTATATTATTAATATCCATATTTGTTGTAGTGAGTTATCCTCCCAACTTTATTTTTGTTGAGTATCTTCCAACAATAGATACATGATATAATACACAATTGGACATTGAAGTGGGTAGAAATAAAAATAGTCCATTTTTAAGATCTATAAAGAAGTGTACTTTCACAAAAAATTTATGATCTTCGAAATAATATACATATTAAAACTTTATTTTTGTTGAGTATCTTCTAACTACAGATACATGAAACAACACACAATAGGACATTTTGAAAAATGTTTAGAAATACAAAACTAGTCCATCTCTAAGATCTATAAAAAAATTTATTTTCATAAAAAATCAATATTTAATATTTTAAATAAAATAAAAATTTCTTAGTAAAATCATAGGTCCACAGTCCAAAAAAAAAACTCTACATAATGATCAATTAAAAAAACCTTTAAACATTAATAACAATAAGCTATGTTTCAAACAAAAAATCTAAAAAACTTAACCAACCATAGAGAATCCTAAAACCTAATCAAGAAAACAGATACATCAAACAAAAACATAACACGTGTTAATTCTATCTTAATCTATGCTACATGACATATATTTTTCTATATAGACATGGTTAAAAACAGGTCATAATTCCAAAAGCTTAGCTAATTAGGAAGATTATATTCCTTAACAGAAGATATATTTGCATGAATAATCCCATTTGGCTACTAATTTACTCTATAAATTCATTGCTACTAATTTACCCTAGTTTGACCGTGCAAATTAATTAGGATAATCCAAAATTACCATTTGAAACACATCTATTGCACTCCAAAGGATTTACATAAGATTAAAAAGAGAACCTTCAATGCATGAAGTATATATACACATACATATGCATAAACATATATACATACATATGCATATACATATACATACACAGACTCTTCTCTTCCCTCTGTTGCTCGCGAGCTTTAGCCTTTGGTTTTTACGGAAAACCTCTTTCGCTTCTTAAACTATTTGTATCTGAGAGAGAGATATAAGAGAGATAAAGCGAGAGAGATAGAGCGAGAAAGATAAGAGAGATCCAAACCAGAAGCAATCTTCTCCGTTTGCATTTTTTATTTCTTTTTTTTCGTGTGAAGATTGTTATCTCTTTTCTCCGGCAAACATAGAAGTTCGCTTTTGTCCTAGAATGTGATCCAGTCTCTACAAGGTTTGAGAAATACCAGAAATCTCCTTTTTTTTTATTCCTCTTATCTCTGATATTTGTGTGTCGATTATCGGAGATAGATCGGGTTTTTCTGTTTGGTATTAGAGGGAAAAAAATTTGAATTTGTGTTTTTCTCGAACTTTGTTTTATTGAGTAATTCATATTCCGGTGAAAAGAGATGAAGAGGGTTAGAGAAGAGGTCTTATCAGAATATAGGATAGATTTGGATTGTATTTCCCGGTTATGATATAAAACCGGTTTACTTGGTTCATTTCTTTCCATATATAAGATAAACAATGTAACAACATTCATTGATGAATAACATATTTTCTTTTCCCAACTTCATCTTCTTCGTTGACTCTACACAACTAATATGGTATCAGAGCATTGAGGGTTGAAACCTCAAGCTGATTCTGGAATCTTCCGTTCGTTTCTCTCGTTTCTTTTGACCTAGATCCATCGGAGATTCTCCCGATTGATCATTTTCTGGATTTTCTCATTCGATTCTGGTTATTCCGCCAAGAATCACTAAGTTCTGTGAAAATCACACATTCTGAGCTTCGAATCTGTTACAATGGTGGTCGTTCTTCGCAAAAATGCGCGTCATACCAATAGAGCAGCATCGTCGTCTCGTCGAGCATCGATATCTGAGGACTTCTCTCCAGAAGAAGCAAATCCTCCGATTTCTCTGACTCAACATCAATTCTCGATGACGGAGTCTCCGGATAGCGTTCATTCACCATTTTACCTCACAAATGGCGATAATCTGGGTCTGTCTCTTATACCTGAGGTTCTTGATGGATCAAACTATGATAATTGGCGTATTGCTATGACTATCGCTTTAGATGCTAAGAACAAACTTGCGTTTATCGATGGATCTATAGTGCGACCTAATAGTTTGCATCCTAGCTTCAGGATTTGGTCTAGGTGTAATTCGATGGTGAAATCATGGCTTCTGAACTCAGTTAGTAAGCAGATCTATAAGAGTATTCTGCGTTATGATGATGCATCAGAAATCTGGAAGGATCTGTTTACACGATTTCACATCACAAATTTGCCGAGATCCTATCAGCTATCTCAACAGATCTGGTCCTTACAGCAAGGATCCATGGATTTAGCTACATATTACACTACTCTTAAAACTCTTTGGGATGAACTAGATGGTGCAGATTGCATTGACACATGCCGTAATTGTTCTTGCTGCAAGGCTATGAGCACTAAAGCTGATCATGCCAAAGTGATAAAGTTTCTGGCTGGCTTAAACGATTCATATGCCGTCATTAGAAGTCAGATTATCATGAAAAAGAACGTGCCTGAGCTGTCTGAGATCTATAATCTTCTTGATCAAGATCACAGTCAAAGAAATATTTTACCAGTTCAGAATGCTTCAGCTTTCAATGTGTCAACATCGAATCAAACTCAAGCCTCTATCAATGCAACTCAAACCACTCCAAATGGTTCTAAGCCTCGTCCTACTTGCAGTCATTGCGGATATACAGGACACACGGTTGATACTTGTTACAAGGTTCACGGGTATCCAGCAAATTTCAAACACAAGAACAAACAGCAGAGTGATAAAACAACTTCTGCATCCAAGTCTACTGGTTCTGAAAAACCTGTTGTTGCTCAAGTTGCAGTCCAAGACACTACAGCCACAATGATCAACAAACTTTCAAAGGATCAGATTCATGAAGTCATAGCCTATTTCAATTCTCAGCTACAGACTTCAACTGGTCATATCAATTCGGTTGCTTCTACTTCTGGTGGTACCATCACAGCTCTTCCTGGTATGGCTTTCTCTAACTCTACTATCTGTTTTGTTGGAGCTTTACAGGCAACAAACAATGCTCTCTCCTCTCGATCATGGATAGTAGACAGTGGAGCCACACATCATGTCTCACATGATAGGAATCTGTTTGTGAATTTGTCAGAATCTTTGAATACTTTGGTCACACTTCCTACAAGAATGGGTGTGAGAATTGCCGGTATAGGCAAAATCTGCATTACTGAGGATCTGGTTTTGAACAATGTTCTCTATATTCCAAACTTTCGACTGAACCTTTTGAGTGTTAGTCAGTTGACAAAGGATCTCGGATATAGAGTTACATTTGATGAAGCTTCTTGTGTAATACAGGATCATATCAAGGGCCTGATGATTGGACAGGGTGAACAGATATCAAATCTATACGTCTTGGACGCTGATGCAGTTATCAAGATGTCTGCTCAACCATTTCGCATTAATGTTGTTGCTGATTCTGCCTTATGGCATAGTAGATTAGGCCATCCATCTGTGTATAAGACTGATTCTCTTGCAGATGTACTTGGTTTAAATCTGAGAAATAAAGAATCATTTCATTGCGATATCTGTCCCCTTGCCAAACAAAAACATTTACCGTTTCCTTCAAAGAACAACATATGTGCTAACCCTTTTGATCTACTCCATATAGACATTTGGGGGCCTTTCTGTGTTTCTACAAATGAAGGTTACAGGTACTTCTTGACAATAGTCGATGATCACACGCGAGTCACATGGCTTTACCTACTTCGAACAAAATCCGAGGTACTTACTGTGTTCCCTGAATTTTTGCAAATGATAGAGACTCAGTACAAAGCTGTGGTGAAAGGTGTTCGATCTGACAATGCTCAAGAACTAAAGTTCACTGATCTGTTCAAGAAAAAGGGTATCATCTCATATCATTCTTGTCCTGAGACACCAGAACAGAATTCAGTTGTTGAGAGGAAGCATCAACATATTCTCAATGTCGCAAGATCTTTGATGTTTCAGTCGAAGCTGCCTCTGGAATTTTGGGGAGACTCAGTTCTTACTGCTGTCTTCTTACTAAATCGTCTTCCAACTCCTTTATTGAAAGACAAATCTCCATATGAAGTTCTAACTTCCAAGAAACCGGACTATAAAGGGTTACGCGTCTTTGGTTGCCTTGTATATTGTTCAACATCAACAAAGAACAGGAACAAGTTTCAACCTCGAGCCAAACCCTGCATTTTTCTTGGATATCCTGCAGGATACAAAGGATATAAACTGCTGGATATCGAGACTCATCAAGTATATATCTCCAGGAATGTAGTATTCCATGAAGATATATTTCCTTCTCGAGGTCAGTCTGAATCCCTTAATGATCTGTTTCTACTGTTGAAGAATCTGATTCTTTGGATAGTGTTAATATAGATGCTCCGGTAGTTAGAGAACCTTCTCCGGTAGCTCAAAGCACTAATCCAGATTCTAGAGTAAAATCAGATAAGGAGATTCGAAGAAGGTCTGTAAAGACACCAGCATATTTGCAGGATTATTATTGCAATATGACTGAGACTGACATCCCTTATCCTCTAGCCAATTATGTCTCCTATGATCATCTCTCGGAAACATATAAAGCTTATGTTTGCTCTGTTACTCTCCACAGTGAACCAACTTCATTCAGACAAGCAAAGAAGTTTGATGAATGGTTGAATGCGATGAATGAAGAGCTCAAAGCATTAGAAAGTACTCAGACTTGGGAAATATGCTCTTTACCTCTGGGCAAACACACGATCGGATGTAAATGGGTATACAAAGTCAAATTGAATGCAGATGGAAGTCTGGAGAAATACAAAGCACGGTTAGTCGCTAAAGGGTATACTCAACAAGAGGGCATCGACTTTGTTGACACCTTTTCACCTGTAGCAAAGATGACTACCGTGAAAACACTTCTAGCTGTTGCTGCAGCAAAGAATTGGAGCCTAACACAACTGGATATATCCAATGCATTCTTGAACGGTGATTTACATGAAGAAATCTATATGGATTTACCTCCAGGTTATACACCAAAAGAGGGGGAAGTCTTACCTCAGAATGCAGTTTGTCGATTGAAAAAGTCGTTATATGGTCTTAAACAGGCTTCTCGACAGTGGTTTTTGAAGTTCAGTTCTACTCTGTTAAATCTGGGATTTCGAAAGTCACAGACAGATCATACACTCTTCATCAGGAGCATTGGAACTAGTTACATTGCGGTTTTGGTTTATGTCGATGACATAATCATTGCAAGCAACAATGATAATGATGTGGAAAAACTTAAAGCAGCTATGCAGAGAGCTTTTAAACTAAGAGACTTGGGAGCACTACAATACTTTCTTGGCTTAGAAATTGCTCGTTCAAGTAAGGACATCTCTATCTGCCAAAGAAAGTATATCTTAAGCCTACTTGAAGATACAGGGTTACTAGCTTGCAAACCGGCCACAGTTCCAATGGATCCAAATGTCAAGCTAAGTCAACACAATGATGAACCTGTTCTTGAAGATGTTGGTTTATGTCGGAGATTGGTTGGTAAGCTCATGTATCTTACCATCACACGACCTGATATAACTTTTGCTGTCAACAAACTTTGTCAGTTCGCTTCAGCTCCAAAGAAATCTCATCTAAAAGCAGCTTACAAGGTTCTACATTATCTCAAAGGAACTGCAGGTTTAGGCCTGTTCTATCCGGTGGAATCAAATCTGGTTTTTCAATCTTTTACTGATGCAGATTGGGCATCATGTCCAGACACTCGACGTTCAACTTCGGGTTTCTGTATGTTTCTTGGACAATCTCTCATTTCATGGAAGTCTAAGAAACAGCCAACTGTCTCACATTCCACTGCAGAATCTGAGTACAGAGCAATGGCGTTTGCAGTCAAGGAAGTCGTTTGGTTGGTGAATCTTCTTAATGAGTTACAGGTACCTCAGTCTAAACCTGTTGCATTCTATTGTGATTCCACTGCGGCTATTCACATTGCCAACAATCCAGTGTTTCATCAACGGACGAAACATGTAGATTTGGATTGTCATGAGGTTCGAGACAGAGTTGATAGTGGCTTGATCAAGACACTTCACATTAACACTACGAATCAGCTCGCAGATGTCTTTACCAAGCCTCTGTTTCCTAATCAGTTCTCTTCTCTCATAAGCAAGATGTCTCTTCATTCAATTTACGTGCCATCTTGAGGGGGAATATCAGAATATAGGATAGATTTGGATTGTATTTTCCGGTTATGATATAAAACCGGTTTACTTGGTTCATTTCTTTCCATATATAAGATAAACAATGTAACAACATTCATTGATGAATAACAGAATTTCTTTTCCCAACTTCATCTTCTTCGTTGACTCTACACAACTAATAGGTCTTCGTTGAAGCTCAGATGACCTACCGTTTCGTCTCGAGGAGAAACGTAAGCTCTTGTGTTTTTGATTTGTGTTCTTTTCAAATTCTGCTTTTTTTGTTTGTTTGTAATGAAATTAGTTTTGATTTTCTCTCTTGAGATCTAAAATTTTTCTTTAGGTTAATAACCATTACCATATAGGCTTAAACAAAATTTCAAATGTTAAATTTATGTTTGTGTGATGCAGAAATGGCAAGCCACTAACGATGAGTGGAGGAGGAGTAAATATGGGAGGGCTAACAACAACTGATGCCTTGAGCTATCTCAAAGCTTGAAGGATATGTTTCAAGACAAGCAAGAGAAGTATGACACTTTCCTTGAAGTCATGAAAGACTCTAAAGCTCAGAGGTAATTGATGCGTTTGCTCTCTCTTCTATTTTGTTCATTCTTCTTACAACAGGGAATGTGCTCAGAGGTAATGTATTATTAATATCCATATTTGTTGTAGTGAGTAATCCTTCCAACTTTATTTTTGTTGAGTATTTTCTAACTATATAAATATGATATAACACACAATAGAATTTTTTGAAAATGTGTAGAAATTAAAACTAGTCCATCTCTAAAATCTATAAAGAAGTGAATTTTCAAAAAAAAAAAAAAAACTTCATGATCTTTGAAATAATATACATGTCAAAACTTTATTTTTGTTTAGTATGTTCTAACTATATATGCATGATGCATCATACAATAGGTAGAGAATGTTCATGGAAAAAAATTTATATGGTAAAATAGGTAGTGAGAGAAAAACACAAAAGTGAATTATTAGATTGTCAATCGATTGTGAAGGTTTTATTTATAAACATTTATCTTGGTGTTCATATGTATTAAATCAAATGATAAAACATAGATATAACAAAAGGATTTGAAATAAATTTGTAATTTTGAAAAGTTTTAAAACACTAAAAAGCGATGATATATCAAAAGTTATTAATTTAGTTAATATATCAAATTAAAACAAAAATTTCTTAGTAAAATCATAGGTCCACAAAAAAACTCTATTTCATGACCGATAATTTTTTTTAAAAACTTTAATAACAATAAGCTATGTTTAAAAAAATATCTAAAACTTAATCAACCCTAGAAAATCCATTATATTGACTTTGTGTTGAAAAACTTAACCAACCCTAGAGAATCCATTGAATTTGTGTTAAGAATGGGTTCCTCTGGCTCTCCTTCAGCCTCTCAATCAGTTTTGACCAAAGAAGAGAAATTTGGTTGTGTTTTGGTAGACTTTATGATTAAACCATTGTCTTACGGTAAATGTTTGATTTTTTTGGTAGATTTATATACAATGCTGGTAGATTAATTTTAAAAATAGTAGACTATTTCGAGACTGTAACTTTATTCCTAATTATGGCAGACATATCTACTTTTTTGAGACTGTAACTTTATTTATTTGACGGTAGGTTTATATTGCCTATAGTATATCTATAGTACTGGGTTAGTAGATTTATTTATAATGGTGCTAGATATTAAACTGTGTAACATCACATTTCATGTAAAAAGAGAACCAGTGAACAAGAACACCTGAGATATCATGATGCTCAAACGAGAGTACAGAACCAGAGAGACGCGGTAAGGTTTTCAAGTTTCAACCAGAAATTATGTATTGGTGTATATCATTCTTTCCGGTTAACATTTCCACTCCTTTGTAAAATCCGCTTCCAAAGAATTCATTCTCCAAACCGGCTCCATAGTATACCTCCAACAAGAATCAAATACCAAAACTGCTAGGCAAAAAACAAATCTGGTTTTCATGGTCATTCTTGAGCGAATTCAATACAAACCAGATTTGTTTGTGCCTAACAGTTTTGTGATTTGATTCTTGTTGCAGGTATACTATGGAGCGGATTTGGAGAATGGAGTACTTGGAAGCAGATTTTACAAAGGAGTGAAAATGTTAACCAGAAAGAATGATATAGACTAATCTATAATTTATGGTGGAACTTGAACAATTTACCGCGTCTCCCTGGTTCTATACTTTTGTTTGAGCATTGTGATATCTCAAGTGTTCTCGCGCCCCGGTTCTTTTCTTACAGTAAATGTCATGTTACACAGTTTTATATCTACCACCATTAGAAATAAATCTACCAAACCAATATAAATCTACCATAGCCAATACATATCTACCATCAAAGAAATAAATTTTCAGTCTCGAAAAAGATTATCGATATGTCTGCCACCATTTGAAATAAGTCTACTATTTTTTAAAATTAATCTACCACCATTATATATAAATCTACCAAAAAGTCAAACATGTACCGTAAACCATGGTTTAATCATAAAGTCAACCAAAACAAAAAAATTTATGCCATCAAAGAAAATAAATCTACCAAAAAACCATATATCTACTGAGTTGTTAAAATATGTTTACCAAAATTAAACAAAAAAACCATCCATCAAACAAATCTACTGTCCAGTATTAGTGTTCACCAAACTCAAACAAGTCTATCGAAAAAAACAGTAAACTTTTGGTTTTTTTTTAGCGCTAGTTTTTGCCAATGTAGCAAAAATAAGTAATGACATTTTTGTAATTACATTTCAAGTCCAAAAGAGTACTTTCAGATATGGTAGGTTATTCTAGTAATAAAAATAAAAGTATGTCAAATTAGTTATAAATATAGATTCCAAGGTTAGTCTAATCACTACAACAAAAATGGCATTTGATGGTATCGAGAGTTAGAGTTATTCTATCATAGCATTCTAATTTCTAAAAATGCTAAGCCGAAATAATTTTAAGCGGGAAGCTAATTTTTTTTTTTCCTTTTAAAATTCACTTATGATCGCCAACACTAGCCAAAGTTAAGATTCTGTGCTTAAGTGTATTATGTTAAATAAAAAAAGAAGAACAAAAATACATGCATATTCTTGGTCCTTAAAAAAATCCCTTAGGGTAAGTTTCTATTTTTCGCCTCTCTCAACTCCCTCTCTCACCGTCTAACTCCCTCTCTCTCCTCACTCTCTCTTGTCGCCTCTCTCTCTCTCTCTTCACTCTCGATGGCTTCCTCTCTCTAGCTCGCTGTTTCAAACCACTCAGGTATTTGTGGTTTCTGATATCGCAGCTCTAGGGATTTACGGTGATGTCTTGTTGAGTATGTTCTAACTATATATGCATGATGCATCATACAATAGGTAGAGAATGTTCATGGAAAAAAATTATATGGTTAAATAGGTAATGAGAGAAAAACACAAAAGTGAATTATTAGATTGTCAATCGATTGTGAAGCTTTTATTTATAAACATTTATCTTGGTATTCATATGTATTAAATCAAAAGATAAAACATAGATATAACAAAAGGATTTGAAATTAATTTGTAATTTTGAAAATTTTGAAAACACTAAAAAGCGATGATAAATCAAAAATTATTCATTTCAGTTAATATATCAAAATAAAACAAAAATTTCATAGTAAAATCATAGGTCCACAAAAAAACTCTATTTCATGACCGATAAGTTTTTTTAAAACATTAATAACAATAAGCTATGTTAAAAAAAAAAATATCTAAAACTTAATCAACCCTAGAAAATCCATTATATTAACTTTGTGTTGAGAAACTTAACCAACCCTAGAGAATCCATTGAATTTGTGTTAAGAATGGGTTCCTCTGGCTCTGCTTCAGCCTCTCAATCAGTTTTGACCAAAGAAGAGAAATTTGGTTGTGTTTTGGTAGACTTTATGATTAAACAAGCTTACAGTAAATGTTTGATTTTTTTGGTAAATTTATATACAATGCTAGTAGATTAGTTTTAAAAATAGTAGACTTATTTTGAGACTGTAACTTTATTCCTAATTATGGCAGACATATCTACTTTTTCGAGACTGTAACTTTATTTCTTTGACGGTAGGTTTATATTGGCTATAGTATATCTATAGTACTGGTTTAGTAGATTTATTTATAATGGTGCTAGATATTAATCTGTGTAACATCACATTTCATGTAAAAAGAGAACCAGTGAACAAGAACACCTGAGATTATCACCATGCTCAACGAGAGTACAGAACAGGGAGACGCGGTAAGTTGTTCAAGTTTCAACCAGAAATTATGTATTGGTATATATCACTCTTTCCGGTTAACATTTCCACTCCTTTGTAAAATCCGCTTCCAGGTACTTCATTCTCCAAATCGGCTCTATAGTATACCTGCAACAAGAATTAATCAAATACCAAAACTGCTAGGCAAAAAACAAATCTGGTTTACCTATTTAACCATATAATTTTTTTCCATGAACATTCTCTACCTATTGTATGATGCATCATGCATATATAGTTAGAACATACTCAAAAAGACATCACCGTAAATCCCTAGAGCTGCGATATCAGAAACCACAAATACCTGGGTGGTGTGAAACAGTTCTGATTGCTTTACGCATTTCACCTATGAGTATATATACAATGACCAATCTGTATCCGACATATTGATGTTTAATTTGCAGAGCCTGATCTTTATAGATAAGTGAAACAGAAAGTAGAAACTGGGTTAGTAAACTTGAGGTAAGATTTTAGCTTTGTATTTTGTTTCCTTACCTTTCACTAGACCAATCCTTCATGTTCTTTCTTCTTTTGATTTTTTTTGGAATCAGGTGCTGTGTGACAAGGACCCTTTATCCAGAAAAAGGTATGTACTTCCAAAAAACAATTCTGGTGTTTACAATTGTAGATTGTGGGAGAGGGAAATCTTGAGTGACGAATGCTAGAGATGAACATGCAGAGAATAAAGGTTGTGAAACCAGGTTCAAAAGTTGTGAAACCAGGTTCAAAAGTTGTGAAACCAGGTTTAACTATATCTTTTGTACTTAGAAATTCATAAGTTTGGAGTTTGATCTGCTCAAAGTTTAATCCCTAAGCTACTCTGCAAGAGCATATATGTGCAGTTGTACTATTTCAGGGGTCGAACCACAGAGACGAGAAATTCACTCAATAAACCTTTTAGAATTGAATTACGCTAAGCAGAATAATGCAAATTAAAATAACAAAGCAGTAAAAACGTTTGTTAAACTCGAATGGATGGGAATTAGGCTTAGGGCGATTCTAAGGAAATCAAAGAATGCAGATCAATCGATTAGTCAGAGTTCAGGTTTAAGCACAATTCTTGAACTCAAATCACGAAATTATAATTAAACAACTTCCGTTGTGAGAATTATCTAAGTAAAAATCCTAGAATTCCAAATTCTTTTGCAAACCCTACAGATTTAAACCAGCTTTAATGCTCAAGTTTGATATGTTCACATAGAATATAAACCAAATTCCTTTGCGAATAGCTACTTTGCTCACCCTAGGTTTTTTGCAGTTATTCAATTACACTTCCGTGTCAATTAATCAACCTAAAATCTAAGTTCTAGGTGATCAGTCTAGAATTAGCTTTAAGAACAACCTATGGTGAAGAACTAAATAAGATATGAATCCTAACTAACCAGTCAATCTAACATTCAGTGAAATCCTTTATGAGAACCCTAAACCTAAAAAGCTAACTACTCAGACACATGGATATTGAAACAACACACATGATTGAATAGATTACAAAATAAGATGAATAGAATAAATAAAGGGGTTCAAAATCTTCTCTCTAAACGAACAGAGTTCAGACTTGTCTCCCAAAGCTCTCAAAATCGCAAAAAGCCTAAAGCACAAGACATCTCTCTCTCCAAAATCCAAGGTAAAACCCTATTTATTAAACACGTATTCGGCTTCTTAGGGAATATTTAGAGACTTCTGGGCCCAACTCCTTCTTCAAATAAGAGACAAAATCGCGTTTTCTTTATTTCCTTGACGAGCGGCGAGCGTCACTTCTCATGGTGTCGAGCGACACCAATGCACATGATTTGTCCTTCGCAAATTTGATCCTGATTTAGCTCCAAAGTTCTCCAAAATCACCAATTAAGCTCCAAACATACCTATGACCTGTAAAGACTCCAAAAGACTCAAAAAATACTAGAAAAACTCTATAAATAAGACCTATATCATGGTCAAAAACCATAAAAACCATGAGATATCAACTCCCCAGACTTAGCATTTGCATGCCCTCAAGCAAACAAAATACCAAATAAGAGAAAGAGGTTTGAGAAAAACACGGAGATTCAACTTTTCATTGGAACATCGCTTTGACCGATCACCTTGTAATTCAAACACTGCTTCATCATTCCAAATCGAACCACCATGTACTTCTCTGCAGACATTCACAGCTTTCCAAATTAAGTCCAAAATTCCACAACATTGTCCATAAACCCTCATCGCTGAGTCTCACTTATGATTCAGATGCCAAGAACCTTCTAGACTCTTTCCCGTACTATACTCAAACAAACCAGCCATATAATCCTTGGTACTTTTCTCTCCCCCAGACTTATTTTTTTTCGCACTTTCATCATCATTTTTTTAATGGCATATACGCGATAAGGTTAAAGCTGCGAGTATTGATGGTGTTTGCCATCGAATCCTCGATTTGTCCCCTTACCTTGTATGAAAGGTTTTCAGCGAATACTGGGGTCATAGGAAACTTTCCTACCCTGCTTCATTCCTTTGTGTGATCATTTTGATGCGAGTGTAAACGCGGGGTTGTTGTATTCGTTTTTACTAAGCTTCAGGTTTTAAATTTATAACCCCTAAATGTCTGCAAGTGCACAGATGTGCGCTGTAGTACTTAGGGTATCGATCAACAGAGACTTAGTTGTTTCAGTACGAATTCACGGCAACGCTTAAATCAGACTAGAACTAAACAATTTGGGTTTTGGGTTTTGGGTTTTGTCACAAAATCTAAACTAGAAAGCTAAACATGTAAAAGCAAATAAAAATGAAAGCAAGTGCAAGCAAGTAAAAATCGGTTATGAATGAAAGCAAGTAACAAGCGAATGAAAGCAGAATGGAAATCGAAGGTTGTAAGCAATGAAAGAAAAACGTTGGGGCTCAAGGGGTTTTCGCAGGGGTTCATGGACTAAGCTATGTCGATTTTAAACAAGTGATAAAGGTAATCAACTACGTATGTTCTAGAACTCGAGGCACAGAAGTATGAATAGCCTACTTTTGCAGCACTAAACAACTATTTCTCGCAACCCTAATCAGTAGGTTTCCACTCTGGTTCCGGAAGGGAGAAGATGCAATAGCAGAACAAGACTCATCAACATTCACAACTCAACTACAGGTAGGTTTCCACTCCTATAGAATCATTGCTCGTTTCACCCTAGTTCAGACAATCAATGAAAGCTTTCGCAACATATCATGTCAGATCGGCTTCTAAGTGGCCAGCAAAGAATCACGCAGTAAGATTAAAAGCAAACGAAGAACAACTAGAAGATTATAAATCATAAATCTATCGATTCATAAGCAAAGACACATGAAATTCCCTTTGAACAATCCCTTTAAACCCAACTGGGTAACTACTCAAACATATTGTAAACAATCATCACAGAATATTGAAAGTTGCAGGAAATTAAAGAGAACAGGGAAGAAAAACGAAGAACGGAGAAGCAGATGGAGGCGCGATGTCTTCCTCCAGCGACGGCTCCTCCTTCAAAAACGGCGGCCTCCCTCTCTAGGGTTTGAGTCTCACACGAAAATTTAAGTACCGAAAAGAACACACCCTTAAGAATGACCTAAAGGGGGTATTTATAGCTTCTGGAGTGGTCCTGGACACTTAGGGTTTCAAAAATAACGAAAGGAATTCATCTGGGCTTTAATTAAGTCGTCTGGAAAGTGAACGACCAAGTTCCGCGGTCGCGGTGGCTCTACCCGCGGGAAAATGGGTGTTGGCCGCGGTCCCGGCTCATGCTCTCTTCTGGAACTGCATTTTCTGTCATTTTTGCATCGGGAGTATCTGAAGATCTAACCGTTGGTTTGTCTCCAAACGAAGTGCATTAGAAAGCTGGTTGGATCCTCTATGTTGTCTCAATTTTTGGGGGTGATCGGACGGTGAGAAGGTCTTCATCGCTTGTCATACTTCTGACGGTTTGCATTTATCCAAAATTGCTCATTTGTTCCAAATTGCATATCTTTTGTCCAAGTTTCCTGTAAAGTCTTTTGAAATTCTAAAACATTGAAAACACTTTAAAAACATTGAAAACAGAGTTAAAAAACCTGCATAAGATACAATTATGATCCATAAAAGTGTTCAAAATACGGTGTTATCAACTCCCCCAAACTTACTTTTTTGTTTGTCTTCAAACAAACTTAAGTCAGGAAATAAATTTTTGAAAATCGCAGGAACTAAAAAATATCTCAGTGACCGTCCTTCTAAACCATAACTTATCATGAAACATCTATTTGGATCTATTCTAGAAAATTCTCACCAAAATACAAGCAAACTATTCCGTTAATCCGTCATGCGAAAATCTACACACTTAAATCTAACTTCCAGTCAACTAGCTCTCTACAGTCATTAAGTATATTGGTGAATTCTCATCAAATGCATTATTCAGGGTAGACGGCGTTTGGCATTAAGGCTATGTAAGTGGTGGAGTTAGGTGTTTAGGGTTACCTGAAGAATATGGAGGATGCAAGATATTATGCAAAACCGCAAGAGAGAGAAGGACCTGTTGATGACCGCAATTTTCAGTCATTTCTTCTTGCCAAATGTTGTTGCATAATCCTTCCTCCTTTGTTGTAAACAGCTATTCCCCCAGACTTAGATCTTTTCCGGGAATCATAAAGATAATCTCCAAAACTCTATATAATCGGACTCAAGCTTGCCTCAAGTATAAAATCCGATCCTCCTAGACTCTCTAAGGTTTTAAATTTCCTCTCCATTCTGTTTTTTTTTTAAAAAAAAAGAGGAAGCAACCTTTTATAGAGAGAAAGTCTAAGGGACGAAATTGTACCATGATTTTGAAGTTTTTCCACGGCAAACTGAGTTTTCTCCTTTTGTTGAATCATTCCAATGAAATCGCAGGTCTTCGTCTTCAGTTACTGAAAAATGCGTTGATCCTCTTTCTCTCCGACGTTTTTGCACATATCTACATATAGAACAATGAAAACAAGAGTGCATGTGGTTTGAAAGAGGTTAGGTTCGGTGGGGAACTAGCTAAAGATGAATTAGCCATTCAGGATCAACAAAGAGTGGTAAAAGGGTAAACAATCATCACAGAGTATTGAAAGTTGCAGGAAACTAAAGAGAACAGGGAAGAAAAACGAAGAACGGAGAAGCAGATGGAGGCGCGATGTCTTCCTCCAGCGGCGGCTCCTCTTTCAAAAACGGCGGCCTCCCTCTCTAGGGTTTGAGTCTCACACGAAAATTTAAGTACAGAAAAGAACACACCCTTTAGAATGACCTAAAGGGGGTATTTATAGCTTCTGGAGTGGTCCTGGACACTTAGGGTTTCAAAAATAACGAAAGGAATTCATCTGGGCTTTAATTAAGTCGTCTGGAAAGTGAATGACCAAGTTCCGCGGTCGCGGTGGCTCTACCCGCGGGAAAATGGGTGTTGGCCGCGGTCCCGGCTCATGCTCTCTTCCGGAACTGCATTTTCTAGCATTCTTGCTTCAGGAGTATCTAAAGATCTAACCGTTGGATTGTCTCCAAACCAAGTGCATTAGAAAGCTGGTTGGATCTTCTATGTTGTCTCACATTTTGGGGGTGATCAGACAGTGAGAAGGTTTTCATCGCTTGTCATACTTCCGACGGTTTGCATTTATCCAAAATTGCTTATTTGTTCCAAATTGCATATCTTTTGCCCAAGTTTCCTGTAAAGTCTTTTGAAACTCTAAAACATTGAAAACACTTTAAAAACATTGAAAACAGAGTTAAAACACCTGCATAAGATACAATTATGATCCATAAAAGTGGTCAAAATACGGTGTTATCACATTTCTACTTAGAAGTAAAATAATGGGATCCTTGGAAATTTTCCTAACCCTTCACTCCTAAAAGAAAATCATCTCAATCTTTTTGCCCTCTTCTTTCTTTCTTATTTATTTTTTTAGCTTGTCATAAGGGAGAGAAACACCAACATTAGATCTCACACAGGCTTACATTTGTCAAGTACGAACGAGGAATCAAGCTCTATGAACATCAGTCACATAAATGAGGTAAAAGAAAGAGTTCAGAAATTAGCTCAAGTTAGTGGACTTTGTTAGAAACATGGACGCCTCTAGTCAACTGGTCAGCCTTTGGATTTTTCATTAGTCGGATCTAGACTGAATCTGCAACAATGGTCACTTGGATGAAAGGTCAGCACAATAGTTCCAAAAAAAGCATCATAATCTCTAACAGGTTTTGACTCAAAAACAATTTGACACGACTGACTCTTAAGAAAAACAAACACAATGTCAGCGACTATCTCCCCAAGACTTAAACAACACTGTCCCCGATGTTATCTAGCCTAAGGTTGGTGAAACAAAAGAAAGGAAACAGAGAAACGCAGTAAAAACGGAGAACTTACCTACTTGCAACGATGGTGTCGACCGACACTGATGGTGGTGTCGTGCGACACTCTTTCTTCTTGTACCGAATTGCAGCAGACCTATCCGAATTTCTGGTTTGACTCCGGTGTCCTGATTTCCTTATTTTTTTTTTTACAGAAGCGAGTGACATGCGACACCGATGGTGGTGTCGCTCGGCACCAGCATCTGCTTCACCTAAAACACGAAAACAAAAAATGAAAATCAGCTGAAACAAAAAGACCTATGTACAGACTTACCAGTGGATCGCCTTCCACCAAGCGTTTGTTTATAGTCATTAGCTTGACTTGATGGAGATTCAGGCAGGAGGTGCACCATCCAGAGGTACTATGTGTCCATCTGAAATTGTAGCTTTAGCCCAGTAATGTTTCACCCTTTGTTCATTCACTGTGAACTCCCTGCTGCCATCTGGTGTGAGGAGGACGATGGCACCATATGGTCGAATCTCCTTGACTATGAAGGGACCTGACCAACGAGAACACAGTTTACCAGGAAATAATTGCAAATGGGAGTTATACAAAAGTACCTGGTCTTCGGTTTGAATAGCCTAGAGAGGATTTTTGAATCGTGATATGCCTTGGTCCTCTCTTTGTACAGCTTCGAGTTCTCATAAGCATGATGTCTGATTTTGTCCAACTCATTTAGCTGTATTAGTCTCCTCTCTGCAGCAGACTTGATGTCGAAGTTCACCATCTTTATCGCCCATGCTGCCTTGTGTTCGATCTCTACTGGAAGGTGGCAGGGCTTTCCGTAGAGCAGGTGAAACGGCGTGGTACCTAGAGGCGTTTTGAACGCTGTCCTGTAAGCCTAGAGTGCGTCGTCCAACTTCGCAGCCCAATCCTTCCGAGTTTTACCCACTTTTTTCTCCAAGATCTGTCGATTTGAGACTTCGACCTGTCCACTCGTCTGAGGGTGATAAGGAGTTGCCAATCGATGATGTACACCATGTTTCTTCAGAAGCTTCTCGAAAATCTTGTTAATAAAGTGAGAACCACCATCACTTATAAAAATTTGAGGCACTCCAAATCGAGGGAAGATAATGGTCTTAAACATCTTGAGAACGACTGAAAAATCATTGGTGGGACTGGCAATGGCTTCGACCCACTTAGAGACGTAATCAACAACAACCAAGATGTACTTATTCCCATAAGAAGAGAGAAAACGACCCATGAAATCGATACCCCAACAATCGAACACTTTAACTCAAGGATGAAATTATGTGGCATCTCATGTCGCTTGCTGATCTTTCCTCTCCTCTGACAAGCATCACACTGCGAGATAAAGGCATGCACGTCTCGAAACATTGTAGGCAACCAAAAGCCTGCTTGAAGAAACTTAGACACTGTTTTAAAGGCCGCGAAGTGTCCAGCATATTCAGATCCATGGTAATGAAACAGCAATTCTGGAACTTCTGACTCTGCAATGCATCTTCTGTAAATCCCATCAGAACAATGTTTGTATAGATATGGTTCGTCCCAATGGTATCTCCTTAGCTCTCTCAGGAACTTCTTCTTCGCATAGCCTTTAAAGTTCCCAGGCTCGGCCTCTGCAGAAAGATAGTTGGCAATATCAGCATACCATGGTCGTTTGGTGGAGATACAGCAGCTGAACTGATCTCAAGAAATCTGCCTCGAATTTGAGAATTCTCTGTGTTCTGCTGCGCAAGGTGTCGTGCAACACTAGTGGTGATGTCGCTCGATAGTAACGTTTCTCCAACTCGAAAAGCCTGCAATTTCTTCATCAATTCTGCTCTGAAACCCAATTTCCACATAGTAAACATTCTCTTCTGGCAGAAAATCATCTATGGGTACGTCATCTTCAACCCTGATGCGCGAGAGATGGTCTGCGACACCATTCTCTACTCCCTTCTTGTCCTTGACCTCAATGTCGAATTCGTGAAGTAAGAGAACCTTGGCTCCGCATCCTTCTTCTAAATCAAGTATTTGAGCGCAGAATGATCTGTGTGCACAATCACTTTCGATCCCACCAGGTAAGGTTGAAACTCTTCGAATGCAAAAACTATAGCGCCAACAACTCTTTTTCGGTGGTTGCATAATTTCTCTGAGCATCATCCAGAGTTCGGCTGGCATAATAGACTGCATGAAGTTTCTTGTCCTTCTTCTGTCCCAGTACAGCTCCTACTACGAAATCACTGGCATCACACATCACCTCAAAAGGCAAATTCCAGTCAGGGGGATGCACAATAGGAGCGCTTATCAACGCCTGTTTGATCTGTTCAAAAGCTGCAAGACACTCAGCTGTGAACTCAAACTTGAAGTCTTTGGAAAGCAGCGCAGTAAGTGGTTGTGCGATTTTGCTGAAATCCTTGTCGAATCTTCGATAAAATCCAGTATGTCCCAAGAAACTCCTCACTGATTTCGCAGAATCTGGTGGTTGCAAATTTGTCATGACATCGATCTTCGCACGATCTACCTCGATCCCAGCTTCTGAGACTCTGTGCCCAAGAAAAATGCAATCTCTGACCATAAAATGACACTTTTCCCAATTAAAGACCAAGTGCTTCTCTTCACATCGAGCTAATACCTTGCACAGATTGTCCAGACAGTCTTTAAAGGATGATCCGTAAACTGAGAAATCATCCATAAAGACTTCAATAAAATCCTCAATCATCTCAGTGAAGATGGACATCATACAGCGCATGAAAGTTGCAGGAGCATTACAAAGTCCAAAAGGCATTCTGCAATATACGAAAATGCCGTATGGACATGTAAAAATGGTCTTCTCTTGATCATATGGGTGGATGGGGATCTGTAAAAACCCTGAATACCCATCGAGAAAGCAGTAATATGGATGATTTGTTAATCTCTCCAGCATATGATCGATGAAAGGTAGGGGAAAGTAATCTTTCCTGGTTGCTGCGTTTAGCTCCCGGTAATCGATACAGATCCTGTGTCCAGTCACTGTTTGCATCGGGATCAGCTCATTCCTCTTATTCTTCACAACTGTGAATTTTTCTATCTTAGGAACCACATGCACTGGACTGACCCAAGCACTATCTGAAATCGGATAGATGATCCCAGCTTCCAGCAGATTCATGATCTCCTTCTTCACCACTTCTTGCGGATTTGGATTCAGCCTCCTCTGGTGCTCAATCGAAGATTTCGTCTCATCCTCCAGGTGAATTCGATGCATGCACAAGTCCGGAGAGATACTTGAATTGTCATTAAGAGAATAGCCAAGAGCTTTACGAAACTTGCGCAGCTTGCTTAGCAGTAAGGTGAGCTCTGCGTTGTTTAGGGAAGCATTAACAATAACAGGATAAGTAGAATTAGGTCCCAGGAATGCGTACCTTAGCCCTGCAGGAAGTTGTTTGAGTTCAAGCTTAGGAGCTTTTTCTTCACTCCAGTCGCTGAGCTTTTTGGCCTTTGCAGGAACTTCTATCGGTTCCTCATGAGCTACCAACTGCATCACTTGCTCGCGATCATCCAGCATCTTGACATATGATGCTGTAATCTCGTCCAGGTGCTCTGCTTCAGACACAGATGAGATCAGAGCTCTCTCCAATGGATCCGCAGGGTGCATCTCGTGGAACATCTCCTCTGCGAATTCAGTGAGTGTGTCGACATAGAAGGTTTAATCATTGATGTTAGGCTTCTTCATCAGCTTGTTCATGTCAAAGTTCATGACCAAATCTCCAACATTCAAAGCAATTCTTCCCTTCCTCACATCGATGATAGCACCTTCAGTCGCTAGAAAAGGTCTCCCAATGATAAAAGGGTCCTTGGTTTCCTCTCCATATTCCAAGACGATGAAATCGGTTGGTATCATGCAATCTCCAACCTTGATCAAAACATCTTCCAGCACTCCTTCAGGTATCCTCGTCGATCCATCAGCTAGGATAAGAGAAATCCTAGTTGGCTTGAAATCAGTCATGCCAAGGTTGACAGCTACTGAGTACGAAATGAGATTGACACTTGAACCCAAATCACACAGCGGTCTCTTGAATCTCTCCGTGAAGATGGAGGAATCAAGACAAAGCTCCCTAGATCAGACAACTTCCCTGGAATCCTATTCTGAATCAAAGCACTGACTTGCTCAGAAATCATCATCACTCCCTGTTCATTGCTGAGATTTTTGGTCACCATCCTCTTCACATAGTGTCTGATGACAGGAGTGATCTTCACAGCATCAACCAAAGGTATCTCAATCACAAGCTTTTCTATCAAAACCTTGCACCTTGCATCATCTAGCTCCTGCTTGGATTTCCTAGGGCTCCTTGGGTAAGGAATCTTAGGTTTGTAAACCTTTTCCTCTGCAGATTTCAGACTTGGATCAATATCAGCTTCGCTCTGCAATTGGTGACGCGCGATACTAGTTGCGGTGTCGCTCGACACCGGCTCTGCAACTTCAAGATCTTCCAAATAAACGACTTCAGCAGCAGGAGACGTCTTTTTGGGCTCAGGGGTCAAATGTTCACCACTTCTCAACGTGATAGCACTGCAGTGATGCCTTGGATTGGTGCCAGTCTTTCCAGGAAGAAAACCTTCTTATCGTTTCACAGAACCTGCAGTTTGAGCAACCTGCGTATCGAGCTGCTTGACATGGCTGTTCAAAGCTTTGATTTTTCCCATTCAGATCAAGGTAGAGAGCATCGTCTTTCCATTAAAGTCCACTGTGAGCTTCTGCTGTCCTTCCAGAATCTGTTCCAGGATAGACTTCACCTCATTGTCAGGAGTTTGAGTTTGAGTTGGAGGAGTGCCGTAGTTTCTGGAAAATATTTTTTTGGAATAAGACTTCTAGTATTGAGGCTTAGGCGTGTAACCAGAGAAGTTCTGATTACTGGTGAAGGTGCTCCTATGATTATTTTCACTGAAGCTTTTGTTACTTTGCTGATTACCAAACCTCTGACCTTGAAACCCTGATCCATGGACAAAGTTGACATCTTCCTCCTCAACTTCATCCTCTGGTTCAAAACTTTCCACTTCATGAGCAAATCAGACAGACTTCTTACCCACTAGAAGGATATGCACAGAGTCAAGCTTAGCCTTAACTTCAGCAATCTGCGATCCATCCATGTTCTCAGCCCGCTTCTTTCGCTCATAATCAGCATTTTTGGTACTATTGCTAGATGCCAAGTTTTCGATGAGCACAACAGCTTTGTCAGGGTATCTAGTGTTGAAATTCCCATTGCTTGCTGCATCCAGAGCCATCCGATACCTCCAATCAACACCTCTGAAGAAAATACCCAACAATTGCACATCGCTGAAACCATGATGGGGGCAATCTCGCTAGTACGATTAGAATCTCACCCAAACAGCTTTAAACGCCTCAGTTGGTCCTTGAGAGAATGTCAAGATTTTGAGTCTCAACTCTTCAGACCTGGCATCATCATAGAAGTTGTGCAGGAAGGCGTTCCTGGTCTCCTCCCAGGTAGTAAGTGATCCTGGTTCCAACTGCTTCAGCCAATTAGCTGCTTCTCCAGCAAAAGAATAAGGAAACAGCTTGCAAAAAAGGAAATTATTGGACACTCCATTGTATTTGATGCTGGTGACCAAGTCCTCAAACTTCTTAATGTGATCCATAGGGTGCTCATGAGAGTTACCATGAAAAGGATGCTGACCCACAAGAGTGTAGTACACAGGTTTCAGCTCGAAATCGTTCCTTTGAAACGCAGGGGCTCGAATCGCAGACCGATTTGCATAGAACTGCTCAGGCCTGTTGTAATCTCCAAGTGTTCTTTCTCGAGCAGCTACAAGTGCAGGTTCCCTCACATTCTGATCTTCTAGAACGTTCCTCTGATTTGGAACGATCACAACATTTGCGGTGTTACCACGCGGTGCAGGTAGTGGATTTGTGTTAACAACATCCACCGGTAAAGGTGCCGGTGGGATGATGTTTCCATTTCCATCAAGTCTTTGGCCTCTCTAATTGCACACATGACCCTCTTGGTCTCTCCAGATTCCAGCATCATATCGAATAAGCTCGTTTGCGTTTTCCATCTCTGCCGGTTTCTTTGCTTTTCTGTTCGTTCGCTTTAACTCTGCTAGCTCCTTGTTGTTCAAATTCACTAGCAGGATGTCCTTGTTGCTTCTGGTTCCGCGAGTATGCATACACCTGAAACACAAAAGACGAAGAGAGAAAACGAAATAAGTAAATTAGGTTATAAAACGAAAAGTGTCGAGCAACACCACAAGTGCTGTCGCTCGACACTAAGAAAAACTTAGTCGAAACTCAAAAACTAAGGTTTAATGGTGAAATCAAGTCCCCAACAACGGCGCCAAAACTTGATCTGCTCAAATTTTAATCCCTAAGCTACTCTACAAGAGCACAGATGGGCAGTTGTAGTATTTCATGGGTCGAACCACAGAGACGAGAAATTCACTCAATAAACCTTTTAGAATTAAATTACGCTAAGAAGAATAATGCAAATTAAAATAACAAAGCAGTAGAAAGGCAGTAAAAACGTTTTTTAAACTCGAATGGATGGGAATTAGGCTTAGGGCGTTTCTAAGGAAATCAAAGAATGCAGATCAATCGATTAGTCAAGATTCAGGTTTAAGTACGGTTCTTGAACTCAAATCACGAAATTATCATTAACCAACTTTCGTTGTTAGAATTCTCTAAGTAAAAATCCTAGAATTCTAAATTCCTTTGCAAACCCTACAGATTTAAACCAGCTTTAATGCTCAATTTCGATATGTTCACATAGTATATAAACCAAATTCCTTTGCGAATAGCTACTTTGCTCACCCTAAGTTCTTTCCAGTTATTCAATTACACTTCCGTGTCAATTAAGCAACCTAAGATCTAAGTTCTAGGTGATCAGTCCAGAATTAGCTTTAAGAACAACCTACGGTGAAGAACTAAATAAGATATGAACCCTAACTAACCAGTCAATCCAACATTCAGTGAAATCCTTTATGAGAACCCTAAACCTAAAAAGCTAATTACTCAGACATGGATATTGAGACAACACACATGATTGAATAGATTGCAAAATAAGATGAATATAACAAATAAAGGGGTTCAAAATCTTCTCTCTAAACGAACACAGTTCAAACTTGTCTCCCCAAGCTCTCAAAATCGCAAAAAGCCTAAAACATAAGATATCTCTCTCTCCAGAATCCAAAGTATCGATGAAAAGAGAATAAAAACCCTATTTATATCTCAAAAACACGTATTTGGCTTCTTAGGGAATATTTAGAGACTTCTGGGCCCAACTCCTTCTTCAAATAGGAGACAAAATCGCATTTTTCTTATTTCCTTGACGAGTGTCGAGCGTCACTCCCTTTGGTGTCGAGCGACACCAATACACATGATTTGTCCTCTGCGAATTTGATCCTGATTTAGCTCAAAAGTGCTCTAAAATCACCAATTAAGCTCTAAACGTATCTATGACCTGTAAAGACTCCAAAAGACTCGAAAAACACTATAAAGACTCTATAAATAAGACATATATCATGATATATCAGAGTTTGATTTGTTCTTTAAGATACCATACTTGATTTCAGTTCAATTTTTTTATTGTCTTTTAACATTAGAAACTGAAGGCTTTTTCTTTGTTTTACGGTTGTAGTGTATTAGTGCACCAACATTGGAGGAGTACAATAAGCACATTGAGAAAGATCCAGCACCTGATGGATGTTGCTTTTGGTGAAGGAATTTTGGTGAAGGAATGTAGGCAAGTAGCTTGTTGATCATCTCAACTTTCATGTAGTCAACTATTTATGTAAACTACAATTATATATCTTTTGATGATTTATGGAATGAACATGTTTTTAAAACAAGTTCTGTATACATAAGGTAAAAAGTGACCAAATATATTAAAATAATATAGCAAATCATCATTTGTGATGTAGCACGTAAAAACTGCTACAACACAATAAAACAGCACTAAATATGTATTATAAAAAATATATTAAAACATTTGATTAGGGTTATACTAGAAAACCCTCTAATAGCATAAGTTAAATCGCTATCGAGTAGCGCTATAATACGTAAAATTTATTATAGGTTCTGTTGTCCTAGCGTTCATGATAACGCTATAAGCGCTTTCGTATATTATTAATATCCATATTTGTTGTAGTGAGTAATTCTCTTAATTTTCTTTTTGTTAAGTATCTTCCAACAATAGATACATAATGTAATACACAATTGGACAATGAAGTGTGTAGAAATAAAAATAATCCATTTTTAAAATCTATAACAAAGTGTACTTTCACAAAAAATTTGTGATCTTCGAAATAATATACATGTTAAAACTTTATTTTTGTTGAGTTTCTTCTAACTATAGATACATGATACTACACACAATAGGACATTTTGAAAAATGTTTAGAAATACAAAACTAGTCCATCTCTAAGATCTATAAAAAAATGTATTTTCATAAAAATATTATAATCATCGAAATAATATACATGTTAAATCTTTATTTTTGTTGAGTATCTTCCAACTATAGATACATGATACATTATACTATATGTATATCATAAAAAAATATCAAAGATTTAGAGAAATGTTCATGGGTAACAATTTAAATATTGAAATGGGTGGTGATAAAAAAGCATAAAAGTGAATTTAAATTGCCAATCAATTATTTATAATCATTTTTCTTGGTATTTAGATGTATCAAATAAAATGATAGTTAAACATATAGATATAGCGAAATCATTCGAAATAGATTAGTAACTCTGATAATTTTTGAAAACACTAGAAATCCATAAAATAATAGTAAAATTATTCATAAAAGTGAATTTAAATAGCCAATCAATTATTTGTAATTATTTTTATTGGTATTTAGATGTATCAAATAAAATGATAGTTAAACATATAGATATAGAAAAATCATTCAAAATAGATTAGTAACTCCGATAATTTTTGAAAACACTAGAAATCCATAAAATAATAGTAAAATTATTCATTTAATTTAATATGTTAAATAAAAAAATTCTTCGTAAAATCATAGGTCTACACAAAAAACTCTATATAATGATCAATAAAAAAAAAACCTTTGAACTTTAATAACAATAAGATATGTTTTAAAAAATATATAATTAACTTAACCATGTAAACACTAGAAAGCCATGAAAAATAGTAAAATTATTCATTTGTTTTAATATTTTAAATAAAACAAAATTTTATTAGTAAAATCATAGGTCCATCGTAAAAACAAAACCTCTATATAATGATCAATTAAAAAAACTTTAAACATACATAACAATAAGCTATGTTTCAAACAAAAAAAAATCTAAAAAACTTAACCAACCACAGCGAATCCTAAAACCTAATCAAGAAAACAGATACATCAAATAAAAACATTACACGTGTTAGTTCTATCTAAATCTATGCTACATCACAGATATTTTTCTATATAGACATGGTTAAAAACATAATTCCAAAAGCTTAGCTAATTAGGAAGATTATATTCCTTAACAGAAGATATATGTGCATGAATAATCCCATTTGGCTACTAATTTACTCTATAAATTCATTGCTACTAATTTACCCTAGTTTGACCGTGCAAATTAATTAGGATAATCCAAAATTACCATTTGAAACACATCTATTTCACTCCAAAGGATTTACATAAGATTAAAAAGAGAACCTTCAATGCATGAAGTATATATACACATACATATCCATATATATACACATACATATGCATATACATATAACATATACACAGGCCTCCTCTTCCCTGTGTTGCTCGCTAGCTTTAGCCTTTGGTTTTTACGGGTAACCTCTTTCGCTTCTCAAACTATTTGTATCTGAGAGAGAGAGATAACAGAGATAAAGCCATAGAGATAGAGCAAGAAAGATAAGAGAGATCCAAACCAGAAGCAATCTTCTCCATTTGCTTTTTTTGTTTATTTCTCTTTTTTTCGTTTGAAGATTGTTATCTCTTTTCTCTGGCAAACATACAAGTTCGCTTTTGTCCTAGATTGTGATCCGGTCTCTACAAGGTCTGAGAAATATCAGAAATCTCCTCTTTTTTTATTTGTTCCTCTTATCTCTGATTTTTGTGTGTCGATTATCAGAGATAGATCTGGTTTTCTATTTGGTATTAGAGGGAAAAAAATTTGAATTTGTGTTTTTCTCGAATTTCGAGTGGTTTCAGGTTACAGTGAAAAACGTGAATCTTTGTTTAATTGTGTAATACGTTGAAGCTCAGGACCTACCGTTTCGTCTCGAGGAGAAACGTAAGCTCTTGTGTTTTTGATTTGTGTTCTTTTCAAATTCTGCTTTTTTTGTTTGTTTGTTTGTTTAAAATGATATTAGTTTGATTTTTCTCTCTTGAGGTCTAAAATTTTTATTTAGGTTAATAACCATTACCATATAGGCTTAAACAAAATTTCAAATGTTAAATTTATGTTTGTGTGATGCAGAAATGGTAAGCTACTAACGATGAGTGGAGGAGGAGGAAATATGGGAGGGCTAATAATAACTGTTGCCTTGAGCTATCTCAAAGCTTGAAGGATATGTTTCAAGACAAGCAAGAGAAGTATGACACTTTCCTTGAAGTCATGAAAGACTCTAAAGCTCAGAGGTAATTGATGCCTTTGCTCTCTCTTCTATTTTGTTCATTCTTCTTACAACAGGGAATGTGCTCAGAGGTAATGTATTATTAATATCCATATTTGTTGTAGTGAGTAATCTTTCCAACTTTATTTTTGTTGAGTATTTTCCAACTATATAAATATGATATAACACACAATAGAATTTTTTGAAAATGTGTAGGAATAAAAACTAGTCCATCTCTAATATCTATAAAGAAGTGAATTTTCAAAAAAAAAAAAAAACTTCATGATCTTTGAAATAATATACATGTCAAAACTTTATTTTTGTTTTAGTATGTTCTAACTATATATGCATGATGCATTATATTGGCTATAGGTTTATATCTTTGACGGTAGGTTTATATTGGCTATAACTTTATTTCTTTGACGGTAGGTTTATATTGGCTATAGTATATCTATAGTACTGGTTTAGTAGATTTATTTATAATGGTGCTAGATATTAAACTGTGTAACATCACATTTCATGTAAAAAGAGAACCAGTGAACAAGCACACCTGAGATATCACCATGCTCAAACGAGAGTACAAAACCAGAGAGACGCGGTAAGTTATTCAAGTTTCAACCAGAAATTATGTATTGGTATATATCATTCTTTCCGGTTAAAATTTCCACACTTTTGTAAAATCCGCTTCCAGGTACTTCATTCTCCAAATCGGCTCCATAGTATACCTGCTACAAGAATCAAATACCAAAACTGCTAGGCAAAAAACAAATCTGGTTTTCATGTTCGTTCTTGAGTGAATTCAATACAAACCAGATTTGTTTGTGCCTAACAGTTTTGTGATTTGATTCTTGTTGGAGGTATACTAGGGAGCGGATTTGGAGAATGGAGTACTTGGAAACAGATTTTACAAAGGAGTGAAAATGTTAACCAGAAAAAGTGATATAGACTAATATAATATATAATTTCTGGAGAACTTGAACAATTTACCGCGTCTCCCTGGTTCTGTACTTTCGTTTGAGCATTGTGATATCTCAAATGTTCTCACGCTGATTCTCTTCTTACAGTAAATGTCTTGTTACACAGTTTATATCTACCACCATTAGAAATAAATCTATTAAACCAATATAAATCTACCATAGCCAATACATATCTACCATCAAAGAAATAAAATTTCAGTCTCGAAAAAGAAGATTGATATGTCTGTCACCATTTGAAAAAAGTCTACTATTTTTAAAATTAATCTACTACCATTATATATATATATCTACCAAAAATTCAAATATTTACCATAAACCATGGTTTAATCGTAAAGTCTACCAAAACACAAAAAAAAATATGCTATCAAAGAAAATAAATCTACCAAAAAACCATATATCTACCGAGTCGTTAAAATATGTCTACCAAATAAGTCTACCAAAATTATACAAAACTACAATCAATCAAACAAATTTTACTATTAGATGTATCAAATAAAATTATAGTTAAACATATAGATATAGCGAAATCATTCGAAATAGATTAGTAACTCTGATAATTTTTAAAAACACTAGAAATCAATAAAATAATAGTAAAACTATTCATAAAAGTGAATTTAAATTGCTAATCAATTATTTATACTCATTTTTATTGGTATTTAGATGTATCAAATAAAATGATAATTAAACATATAGATATAGCAAAATCATTCAAAATAGATTAGTAACTCCGATAATTTTTGAAAACACTAGAAATCTATAAAATAATAGTAAAATTATTCATTTAATTTAATATGTTAAATAAAAAATTTCTTAGTAAATCATAGGTCTACACAAAAAACTCTATATAATAATCAATAAAAAGAAACCTTTAAACTTTAATAACAATAAGATATGTTTTTAAAAAAATATAATTAACTTAACCATGTAAACACTAGAAAGCCATGAAAAATAGTAAAATTATTCATTTGTTTTAATATTTTAAATAAAAAAAAAATTTCTTAGTAAAATCATAGGTCCACCGTAAAAAAAAAAACCTCTATATAATGATCAATGAAAAAAACTTTAAACATTAATAACAATAAGCTATGTTTCAAGACAAAAAAAAAAATCAAAAAACTTAACCAACCACAGCGAATCCTAAAACGTAATCAAGAAAACAGATACATCAAACAAAAACATTACACGTGTTAATTCTATCTTAATCTATGCTACATCACAGATATTTTTCTATATAGACATGGTTAAAAACAGGTCATAATTTCAAAAGCTTAGCTAATTAGGAAGATTATATTCCTTAACAGAAGATATATGTGCATGAATAATCCCATTTGGCTACTAATTTACTCTATAAATTCATTGCTACTAATTTACCCTAGTTTGACAGTGCAAATTAATTAGGATAATCCAAAATTACCATTTGAAACACATCTATTTCACTCCAAAGGATTTACATAAGACTAAAAAGAGAACCTTCAATACATGAAATATATATACACATACATATCCATATATATACACATACATATGCATATACATATAACATATACACAGGCCTCCTCTTCCCTCTGTTGCTCGCGAGCTTTAGCCTTTGGTTTTTACGGGTAACCTCTTTCGCTTCTCAAACTGTTTGTATCTGAGAGAGAGAGATAACAGAGATAAAGCCATAGAGATAGAGCGAGAAAGATAAGAGAGATCCAAACCAGAAGCAATCTTCTCCGTTTGCTTTTTTTGTTTATTTCTTTTTTTTTTCGTTTGAAGATTGTTATCTCTTTTCTCTGGCAAACATACAAGTTCGCTTTTGTCCTAGATTGTGATCCGGTCTCTACAAGGTCTGAGAAATATCAGAAATCTCCTCTTTTTTTATTTGTACCTCTTATCTCTGATTTTTGTGTGTCGATTATCAGAGATAGATCTGGTTTTCTATTTGGTATTAGAGGGAAAAAAATTTGAATTTGTGTTTTTCTCGAACTTCGAGTGGTTTCAGGTTACAGTGAAAATCGTGAATCTTTGTTTTATTGTGTAATTAATATTCCGGTGAAAAGAGATGAAGAGGGTTAGAGAAGAGGTCTACGTTGAAGCTCAGGACCTACCGTTTCGTCTCGAGGAGAAACGTAAGCTCTTGTGTTTTTGATTTGTGTTCTTTTCAAATTCTGCTTTTTTTTGTTTGTTTGTTTGTTTATAAGGATATTAGTTTTATTTTTCTCTCTTGAGGTCTAAAATTTTTCTTTAGGTTAATAACCATTACCATATTGGCTTAAACAAAATTTCAAATATTAAATTTATGTTTGTGTGATGCAGAAATGGTAAGCCACTAACGATGAGTGGAGGAGGAGGAAATATGGGAGGGCTAACAATAACTGTTGCCTTGAGCTATCTCAAAGCTTGAAGGATATGTTTCAAGACAAGCAAGAGAAGTATGACACTTTCCTTGAAGTCATGAAAGACTCTAAAGCTCAGAGGTAATTGATGCCTTTGCTCTCTCTTCTATTTTGTTCATTCTTCTTACAACAGCGAATGTGAGGTAATGTATTATTAATATCCATATTTGTTGTAGTGAGTAATCTTTCCAACTTTATTTTTGTTGAGTATTTTCCAACTATATAAATATGATATAACACACAATAGAATTTTTTGAAAATGTGTAGAAATAAAAACTAGTCCATCTCTAAAATCTATAAAGAACTGAATTTTCAAAAAAAAAAGAAACTTCATGATCTTTGAAATAATATACATGTCAAAACTTTATTTTTGTTTTAGTATGTTCTAACTATATATGCATGATGCATTATACAATAGGTAGAGAATGTTCATGGAAAAAAATTTATATGGTAAAATAGGTAGTGAGAGAAAAACACAAAAGTGAATTATTAGATTGTCAATCGATTGTGAAAGTTTTATTTATAATCATTTATCTTGGTGTTCAGATGTATTAAATCAAATGATAAAACATAGATATAACAAAAGGATTTGAAATAAATTTGTAATTTTGAAAAGTTTTAAAACACTAAAAAGCAATGAATATATCAAAAGTTATTAATTTCAGTTAATATATCAAATTAAAACAAAAATTTCTAAGTAAAATCATAGGTCCACAAAAAAACTCTATTTCATGACCGATAATTTTTTTGAAAAACATTAATAACAATAAGCTATGTTTAAAAAAAAATATCTAAAACTTAATCAACCCTAGAAAATCCATTATATTGACTTTGTGTTGAGAAACTTAACCAACCCTAGAGAATCCATTGAATTTGTGTTAAGAATGAGTTCCTCTGGCTCGCCTTCATCTCTCAATCAGTTTTGACCAAAGAAGAGAAATTTGGTTGTGTTTTGGTAGACTTTATGATTAAACCTTTGGCTTACGGTAAATTTTTGATTTTTTTTGGGTAGATTTATATACAATGCTGGTAGATTAATTTTAAAAATAGTAGACTTATTTCGAGATTGTAACTTTATTCCTAATTATGGCAGACATATCTACTTTTTCGAGACTGTAACTTTATTTCTTTGACGGTAGGTTTATATTGGCTATAATATATCTATAGTACTGGTTTAGTAGATTTATTTATAATGGTGCTAGATATTAAACTGTGTAACATCACATTTCATGTAAAAAGAGAACCAGTGAACAAGCACACTTGAGATATCACCATGCTCAAACGAGAGTACAGAACCAGAGAGACGCGGTAAGTTGTTCAAGTTTCAACCAGAAATTATGTATTGGTATATATCACTCTTTCCGGTTAACATTTCCACTCCTTTGTAAAATCCGCTTCCAGGTACTTCATTCTCCAAATCGGCTCCATAGTATACCTGCTACAAGAATCAAATACCAAAACTGCTAGGCAAAAAACAAATCTGGTTTTCATGGTCGTTCTTGAGCGAATTCAAAACAAACCAGATTTTTTTGTGCCTAACAGTTTTGTGATTTGATTCTTGTTGCAGGTATACTATGGAGCGGATTTGGAGAATGGAGTACTTGGAAACAGATTTTACAAAGGAGTGAAAATGTTAACCAGAAAAAGTGATATAGACTAATATAATATATAATTTCTGGAGAACTTGAACAATTTACCGCGTCTCCCTGGTTCTGTACTTTCGTTTGAGCATTGTGATATCTCAAATGTTCTCACGCCCTGGTTCTCTTCTTACAGTAAATGTCTTGTTACACAGTTTTATATCTACCACCATTAGAAATAAATCTATTAAACAAATATAAATCTACCATAGCCAATACATATCTACCATCAAAGAAATAATATTTCAGTCACGAAAAAGAAGATCGATATGTCTGTCACCATTTGAAAAAAGTCTACTATTTTTAAAATTAATCTACTACCATTATATATATATGTATCTACCAAAAAGTCAAATATTTACCATAAACCATGGTTTAATCGTAAAGTCTACCAAAACACAAAAAAATATGCTATCAAAGAAAATAAATCTACCAAAAAACCATATTTGTCGTTAAAATATGTCTACCAAAATTAAACAAAACTGCAATCAATCAAACAAATTTTACTATTAGATGTATCAAATAAAATTATAGTTAAACATATAGATATAGCGAAATCATTCGAAATAGATTAGTAACTCTGATAATTTTTAAAAACATTAGAAATCCATAAAATAATAGTAAAACTATTCATAAAAGTGAATTTAAATTTCCAATAAATTATTTATAATCATTTTTATTGGTATTTAGATATATCAAATAAAATGATAATTAAACATATAGATATAGCAAAATCATTCGAAATAGATTAGTAACTCCGATAATTTTTGAAAACACTAGAAATCCATAAAATAATAGTAAAATTATTCATTTAATTTAATATGTTAAATAAAAAAAATTCTTAGTAAAATCATAGGTCTACAAAAAAAAACTCTATATAATGATCAATAAAAAAACCTTTAAACTTTAATAACAATAAGATATGTTTTGAAAAAATCTAATTAACTTAACCATGTAAACACTAGAAAGCCATGAAAAATAGTAAAATTATTCATTTAATTTAATATTTTAAATAAAACAAAATTTTATTAGTAAAATCATAGGTCTACCGTAAAAAAAAAAACCTCTATATAATGATGAATTAAAAAAACTTTAAACATTAATAACAATAAGCTATGTTTCAAAACAAAAAATCTAAAAAACTTAACCAACCACAGAGAATCCTAAAACCTAATCAAGAAAACAGATACATCAAACAAAAACATTACTCGTGTTAATTCTATCAAAATCTATGCTACATCACATATATTTTTCTATATAGACATGGTTAAAAACAGGTCATAATTCCAAAAGCTTAGCTAATTAGGAAGATTATATTCCTTAACAGAAGATATATGTGCATGAATAATCCCATTTGGCTACTAATTTACTCTATAAATTCATTGCTACTAATTTACCCTAGTTTGACCGTGCATATTAATAGGATAATCCAAAATTACCATTTGAAACATATCTATTTCACTCCAAAGGATTTACATAAGATTAAAAAGAGAACCTTCAATGCATGAAGTATATATACACATACATATCCATATTATACACATACATATGCATTATAACATATACACAGGCCTCCTCTTCCCTCTGTTGCTCGCGAGCTTTAGCCTTTGGTTTTTACGGGTAACCTCTTTCGCTTCTCAACCTATTTGTATCTGAGAGAGAGATAACAGAGATAAAGCGATAGAGATAAAGCGAGAAAGATAAGAGAGATCCAAACCAGAAGCAATGCTTTTTTTGTTTATTTATCTTTTTTCATTTGAAGATTGTTATCTCTTTTCTCCGGCAAACATAGAAGTTCGCTTTTGTCCTAGAATGTGATCCGGTCTCTACAAGGTCTGAGAAATATCAGAAATCTCCTCTCTTTTTTTTTGTTCCTCTTATCTCTGATATTTGTGTGTCGATTATCAGAGATAGATCTGGTTTTCTATTTGGTATTAGAGGGAAAAAAATTTGAATTTGTGTTTTTCTCAAACTTCGAGTGGTTTCAGGTTATAGTGAAAATCGTGAATCTTTTTTTTATTGTTTAATTCATATTCAGGTGAAAAGAGATGAAGAGGGTTAGAAAAGAGGTCTACGTTGAAGCTCCGATACGAGGACCTACTGTTTCGTCTTGAGGAGAAACGTAAGCTCTTTTTGTTTTTTGATTTGTGTTCTTTTCAAATTCTGCTTTTTTGTTTGTTTGTTTGTTTATAAGGATATTAGTTTGATTTTTCTCTCATTTAGGATATTTTGTTTGATTTGTGCGATTATGCTATGGCTCGGTGAGACGAGATGATGATAATACCGTATTTTGACCACTTTTATGAATCGTTTTGAAATACTTTTTCTATGTTTTTAATTGCTTTCAAGTACTTTTATTACGTTTTTCTAGTATTTGTAGTTCCAAGGCTCTTTTCAGGTAACTTAGGAAAAAGCTTAACAAAATGGATAGAAAATCAGATTTCAGCTCAAACCGTCAGAAGTTCACCCCTGATTGAAGGCCTTCTCACCGTCTGATCCAGCTCAAATTTGGAGATCTTAAAGATGGAAGTATCAGCTTTTCAGCACACTTTACAGCTTGGCAATCCAACGGTTCAATCAAAAGATACGCGAAGAGCAAGATGTCCCGTAAACCAGCCGGCAAGCGTTTCCACCCGCGGCCAACAGAGCATTTCCCGCAGTCAGAAGCACCGCGACCGCGGCCAGCCACCCATTTCCCGCGGTCACACTCACTCCGACCCCGAAGGCCAATTTCCGAAGCCCGTATCATTTTCCCAGCCTCAATTCCGGAACCCTAGACACCAGAGAGTATTGGAGACTATAAATACATGTCATTTAGGTCGTTTTTTTAGAGAGAAGAGGAGAGACGAAATACTTTACAGAAATTTTACTTTAAGCTTTGTTTTTAGGTTTTAGGGAGAGATAGATCTGTCTCTTGAACCCTTGTTCTTTCTTTTTCAATTTCGGTTTCTATTCTACTTTTTAATACTATGTTTTTGATTTCGTTTATCATGTCTGAGTAGTTTTATTGTTGGGATTAAGGGATTTTCGATGGGGATTTATATGTTCGGTGAGGATTCCATGAGCTTTTGAGCCGAATCTTAGAAATTTTTCTTCTGAATTCGTTTTTACTGCATGAGAGTAGCGTCATGAACTACAATCTGATCCAGATGCTTGGTGACACGAAAGTGTTCATCCGGTGTCAGATCTAGTTTGGGAGAGCAAAACAAACATAGGAGTGGAAACCTACCTATGGGCGATTTGTGAATGCTGACGAGTCTTAAACATAATGCATCTCTTCTTTTCCAAGGCCAGAGTGGAAACCTACTGGTCAGGGTTGAGAGAGATAGTTGTCTATGATGACGACAGTGGCATATTCATACGTCCGTGACTCCAGTTCGAAAAGTTTAAGCTAAGATCTTATCAAATTTACTCTCTAGCAATGTTTTGAATCGTTTGTACCCCTGAGAAAACTTCCCTGAACCCCAGCGCCTCTTTTCTTATAGATTCACACCGTTTTATTTCAAGCTTTAGTTCACTATTTTCATTCCCTTTCAATAGATTTTTATTAAAGCAATTAGGTTTAGCCGTTTTTCTCGTTTTTACCCGTTTTCGTTAAGTTTAGTTATTAGGTCATTTTAATTCCCGTATTTTCTCTTTAGGATTCGTTTTTATGTTTTAAACACACCACCAAAACCCTAAAAAAATTTTCCTGGTTCTAGACTTCCTTACTTTATATTTCTTTCGAAGGCTTTTGCAGGAAAGATCCTCCTTCCCTGTGGATTCGATCCCTAAGTACTACAATCGATCAGCTGTGCACTTGCGGCTATTGATTTCATTTAGGGTAAAACTTGACAACCCTCACACGACCACATCAGATGACCGTTCTCACTTAGCAGTTCTGTTGCTTATGCCTCTTTTTATGGATGCAGGTAGTAAAGATGTATGATAAGCGTGCGCGACTAAGACTGTGAAGGAAAGGATCCTAGGATCTGGGTAGTTAAGGTCTAGTCAATGTAATAGCTTATATGCGAACGATCATTGTACTAAAACTTCGATTTTCATTCAAATATTTCTGCTTTAATCCACTTATGTACGGTTAAGTCTTGTCTAAACGAATCAAATGCAAAAAAGTTATAAAAAAATCCTAAGTAAAATCTGGACCGAAATTTGACTAAAGTGTTAGTTAATAAATAAAATTCGGCTTATGGTGCTACATTTTGCCTACCTGGCAAAAAAAAATATTGACACTTTTGTAATTACTTTTTTTAACAGTCCAAAAAAATACTTTCGAATATGCTAAGTTAGTCTAGTAATAAAAATAAAAGTGTGTCAAATTAATAATAAACATAGATTCTAAGATTAGTTTAGTCACTACAACAAAAATGGCATTTGATAGCACATTATTTTAGCGCAGTTTCTGTATCTGCTATTATAGATAGTATTGAGAGTTAGAGTAACTCTATCATAGCATTCTAAAAATGCTAAGCCAAAATAACTCTAAGCGGGAAGCTAAATTTTCTTTTCCTCTCATAAATTCACTAATGATCGCTAACATAACCAAAGATAAGATTCCATTTAAGTGTATATATCAAAAAAAATATACACGCATACAAAAAAATAAACCTTTAAAAAAAATTCCTTAAAGTAAGTTTCTATTATTCGCCTCTCTCAAATCTCTATCCTCACTGTTTAACTCCCTCTCTTTCCTCACTCTCTATTACCACCTTTCTCTCTCTCTCCTCACTCTCTATGGTCACCTCTTTCTCTAGCTCGCTGTTTCACACCACCCAAGTATTTGTGGTTTCTGATATTGCAGCTCTACGGATTTCTGGTGATGTCTTTTCATGGTTTTAGGGTTTACTAAAATTTCTTGTGCCTCTCATAAATCCACTAATGATCGCCAACAGTAGCCAAAGATAAGATTCTGCGTTTAAGTGTATATATCAAAAACAAATACACGCGTACAAAAATATTAGACTTTTAAAAAAAAAAATCTCTTAAGGTAAGTTTCTATTATTCGCCTCTCTCAAATATCTCTCCTCACTGTTTTAACTCCCTCTATTTCCTCACTCTCTCTTGCCGCCTCTCTCTCTCTCTCTCTCTCTTTACCCTCTTTGGCCGCCTCTTTCTCTAGCTCGCTGTTTCACACTACCCAAGTATTTGTGGTTTCTGATATCGCAGCTCTAAGGATTTCTGGTGATGTCTTTTCATGGTTTTAGGGTTTACTAAAATTTATTTTGCCTCTCATAAATTCACTAATGATCGCCAACAGTAGACAAAGATAAGATTCTGCGCTTAAGTATATATATCAAAAAAATACACGCATACAAAAAATTTAGACCTTTAAAAAAAATTATTTAAGGTAGGTTTCTATTATTGGCCTCTCTCAAATCTCTCTCCTCACTTTCTGACTCCCTCTCTTTCCTCACTCTCTCTTGCCGCCTCTCTCTCTCTCTCTCTCCTCACCCTATATGACCGCCTCTTTCTCTAGCTCGCTGTTTCACACCACCCAAGTATTTGTGGTTTCTGATATCACAGCTCTAGGGATTTATGGTGATGTCTTGTCATGGCTTGCGCTAATGGTGTCGTTCCTTGCAGCCTGTGCTGTTTGCAGTGGTTTTCGTTGGTGTTTTGATTCACAAATTATGCCCAAACCCATGAGTTGAAGGTTGGTTGTAATCAAATTTGGTTCTGTCTTGGTTGAAGCCTCGATATACCTCCCACTGTCTTAGCGTTCATGATAACGCCACTATACCCATATAATAGTAGCGTTTTTTGTGTATTATTAATACCCATATTTGTTGTAGGGAGTAATTCTTCCAATTTTATTTTCGTTGAGTATCATATTTGTTGTAGGGAGTAATTCTTCCAATTTTATTTTCGTTGAGTATCTTCCAACTATAGAGATACACAATACAGCAAACAATAGAAGATTTAAAAATGTGTGGAAATAAAAACTAATTCATCTCTAGGAACTCTAACAAAGTGTATTTTCACAAAAAAAAATAAAAAATTACGATCTTTAAAATAATATACATGTTAAAAAATTATTTTTTTTTTGTTGAGTATCTTCCAACTATAAATATATACAACACACAATAGGACATTTTGAAAATATGTAGAAATAAAAACTAGTCCATCTTTAAGACTTATAAAAAAGTGTATTTTCACCCGAAAAACATGATCTTCAAAATAATATACATGTTGAAACTTCATTTTTGTTGAATCTTCCAACTATAGATACATGATTCATCATATAATAGGTCTGTCATAGTAAATTATCAAACATTTAGAGAAATATCCATGAAAAAAAAATATATGGTAAAATGGGTGGTGAGAAAAAAGCACAAAAGTGAATTATTAGATTGTCAATCTATTGTGAAAGTTTTACTTGTCAATGATAAAATATTTAAATATAGCAAAAGCATATGAAATAAATTTGAAATCCCACTTTTGAAAACACTAAAAAGCCATAAGAAATCATAAAATTATTTCATTAATTTAATATATCAAAATAAAACAAAATTTTTTTAGTAAAATCATAGGTCCACAAATCAAAAATCTATTTAATAATTAAAAAAAAATCCTTTAAAGTTTAAACATTAATAACAATAAACTATATTTTTTAAAAAAATCTAAAATCTAACCAACTCTAGAAAATCCTAAAACCTAATCAAGAAAGCAGATACATCAAACAAAAGTATTACAGTGGTAATTCTATCTAATTCTATGTTACATCACATATTTTTTTTTCTATATAGACATGGTTAAAAACAGGTCATAATTTCAAAACTTAGCTAATTAGGAAGATTATATTCCTTAACAGAAGATACATATGCATGAATAAAAATCCCACTTTGCTACTAATTTACCCTTTAAATTCATTGTATATAAAACCGTGGCCTCATTTGACCTTGCAAATTAATTAGGAAAATCCTAAATTACCATTTGAAACACATCTATTTCACACTCCAAAGGTTATAATTAAAAAGGGAACTTTAAATGCATGAGTATATCCTAGTTATAAACACACTTGATTATTATCTCCGCATATATATACACATACATATGCATATACATATAACATATACAGAGGCCTTCTCTTCCCTCTGTTGCTCGCGAGCTTTAGCCTTTGGTTTTTACGGGTAACCTCTTTCGCTTCGCAAACTATTTGTATCTGAGAGAGAGAGAGAGAGAGAGAGAAACAGAGATAAAGCGAGAGAGATAGAGAGAGATAAGAGAGATCCAAACCAGAAGCAATCTTCTCCGTTTGCTTTTGTTTTTTGTTTCTTTCTCTTTTTTTCGTGTGAAGATTCGTATCTATTTTCTCCGGCAAACTCACGGCGGCGGATTACGTCGCCGATCCACTCTTCTTAAATCGCTTCTATGTACGTTTTATCTTCTTTGGAAAGAACATACAAGTTCGCTTTTGTCCTAGAATGTGATCCGGTCTCTGCAAGGTTTGAAATATCAGAATATCTCGTATCTTAAGTTTTATCCTTTTTACCTTCGATTTTGTTTCCATTATCGGAGATAGATCTGGTTTTTCTGTTTGTTATTAGAGGGAAAAATTTTTGAATTTGTGTTTTTTTCTCGAACTTCGATTGGTTTCAGGTATATAGTGAAAAGCGTGTATCTTTGTTTAATTGTGTAATTCATATTCCAGTGAAAAGAAATGAAGAGGGTTAGAGAAGAGGTTTACGCTAAAGCTCAGATACAAGGACCAACCGTTTCGTCTCGAGGAGAAATGTAATCTCTTTTTGTTTTTTGATTTGTGTTCTTTTCAAATTCTACTTTTTTTTGTTTGTTTGTTTGTTTTTAAGGATATTAGTTTGATTTTTCTCTCTTAAGGTCTAAAATTTTTCTTTAGGTTAATAACCATTACCATATAGGATTAAACAAAATTTCAAATGTTAAATTTATGTTTGTGTGATGCAGATGAGTGGAGGAGGAGGAAATATGGGAGGGCTAACAACAACTGATGCCTTGAGAAGTATGACACTTTCCTTGAAGTCATGAAAGACTCTAAAGCCCAGAGGTAATTGATGCCTTTGCTCTCTCTCTTCTATTTTGTTCATTCTTCTTACAATAGGGAATGTGCTCAGAGGTAATGTATTATTAATATCCATATTTTTTGTAGTGAGTAATCCTCCCAACTTTATTTTTATTGAGTATTTTCCAACTATAGATATATGATATAACACACAATAGAATATTTTGAAAATGTGTAGAAATAAAAACTAGTCAATCTCTAAGATCTATAAAGAAGTGAATTTTTTTAAAAAAAAATCATGATCTTTGAAATAATATACATGTCAAAACTTTATTTTTGTTTAGTATGTTCTAACTATAGATGCATGATGCAGCATACAATAGGTAGAGAATGTTCATGGAAAAAAACTTTATATGGTAAAATAAGTAGTGAGAGAAAAACACAAAAGTGAATTATTAGATTGTCAATCGATTGTGAAGGTTTTATTTATAAACATTTATCTTGGTGTTCAGATGTATTAAATCAAATGATAAAACATAGATATAACAAAAGGATTTGAAATAAATTTGTAATTTTGAAAACTTGTAAAACACTAAAAAGCATTGATAAATCAAAAGTTATTCATTTCAGTTAATATATCAAAATAAAACAAAAATTTATTAGTAAAATCATAGGTCCACAAAAAACTCTATTTCATGACCGATAATTTTTTTTAAAACATTAATAACAATAAGCTATGTTTAAAATAAATATCTAAAACTTAATCAACCCAAGAAAATCCATTATATTGACTTTGTGTTGAGAAACTTAACCAACCCTAGAGAATCCATTGAATTTGTGTTAAGAATGGGTTCCTCTGGCTCTGCTTCAGCCTCTCAATCCGTTTGGACCAAAGAAGAGAAATTTGGTGGTCTTTTGGTAGACTTTATGATTAAACCATTGGCTTACAGTAAATGTTTGATTTTTTGGTAGATTTATATACAATGCTGGTAGATTAATTTTAAAAATAGTAGACTTATTTCGAGACTGTAACTTTATTCCTAATTATGGCAGACTTTTCTACTTTTTCGAGACTGTAACTTAATTTCTTTGACGGTAGGTTTATATTGGCTATAGTATATCTATAGTACTGGTTTAGTAGATTTATTTATAATGGTGCTAGATATTAAACTGTGTAACATCACATTTCATGTAAAAAGAGAACCAGTGAACAAGAACACCTGAGATATCACCATTCTCAAATAAGAGTACAGAACTAGGGGGACGCGGTAAATTGTTCAAGTTTCAACCAGAAATTATATATTGGTATATATCACTCTTTCTGGTTAACATTTCCACTCCTTTGTAAAATCCGCTTCCATGTACTTCATTCTCCAAATCGGCTCCATAGTATACCTACAACAAGAATCAAATATCAAAACTGCTAGGCAAAAAACAAATATGGTTTTCATGGTCGTTCTTGAGCGAATTCAATACAAAACAGATTTGTTTGTGCCTAACAGTTTTGTGATTTGATTCCTGTTGCAGGTATACTATGGAGCGGATTTGGAGAATGGAGTACTTGGATGCAGATTTTACAAATGAGTGAAATGTTAACCAGAAAGAGTGATATAGACTAATATATAATTTCTGGTGGAACTTGAACAATTTACCGCGTCTCCCTGGTTCTGTACTTTCGTTTGAGCATTGTGATATCTCAAGTGTTCTCGTGCCCTGGTTCTCTTCTTACAGTAAATGTCATCTTACACAGTTTTATATCTACCACCATTAGAAATAAATCTACCAAACCAATATAAATCTACCATAGCCAATACATATCTACCATTAAAGAAATAAAGTTTCAGTCTCGAAAAAGAAGATCGATATGTCTGCCACCATTTGAAATAAGTCTACTATTTTCTAAAATTAATGTACCACCATTATATATAAATCTACCAAAAAGTCAAACATGTACCGTAAACCATGATTTAATCGTAAAGTCTACTAAAACACAAAACAATATGCCCTCAAAAAAAAAAAAATCTACCAAAAAAACCATATATCTACCGAGTCGTTAAAATATGTTTACCAAAATTAAACAAAACTACCATCCATCAAAAAAATCTACTGTCCAATATTAGTGTTCACCAAACTCAAACAAGTCTATCGAAAAAAAAAAACAGTAGACTTTTGTTTTTTTTTCTGCGCTAGTTTTTGCCTACGTAGCAAAAATAAGTAATGACATTTTTGTAATTACATTTTTTTAACAAAGTCCAAAAGAGTACTTTCAGATATGGTAGGTTATTCTAGTAATAAAAATAAAAGTATTTGAAATTAGTTATAAATATAGATTCCAAGGTTAGTCTAATCACTACAACAAAAATGACATTTGATGGTATAGAGAGTTAGAGTTATCCTGTCATAGCATTCTAATTTCTAAAAATGCTAAGCCGAAATAATTTTAAGCCGGAAGCTAAATTTTTTTTTTCCTTTTAAAATTCACCTATGATCGCCAACATTAGCGAAAGTTAAGATTATGTGTTTAACTGTATTATGTTACAAAAAAAAGAAGAACAAAAATACATGCATATTCTTGGACCTTAAAATAAATCCCTTAGGGTAAGTTTCTATTCTTCGCTTCTCTCAACTCCCTCTCTCACCGTCTAACTCCCTTTCTCCTCACTCTCTCTTGCCGCTTCTCTCTCTCTCTTCATTCTCGATGGCTTCCTCTTTATAGCTCGCTGTTTCACACCACCCAGGTATTTGTGGTTTCTGATATCGCAGCTCTAGGGATTTAAGGTGATTTATTGTCATGGCTTGGGCTTGTGGTGTCGTTCCTTGCAGCCTGTGCTGTTTGCAGTGGTTTTCGGCGGTGTTTTGATTCATAAATTCCACCCAAATCCATGGGTTGAAGGTTGGTTGTAACCGATTTCATTTTTATTTTGGTTGAAGCCTCAATTTCACATTGGATACTTGAAATTATGTGTGATTACACTTGCTATTTGTCTTTGTTTTTTTGTGTTTCTGATTGCTTTTACGCATTTCGCCTATGAGTGTATATACGATGAGCAATATGTATCCGACATATTGATGTTTAATTTGCAGAACCTGATCTTTATAGATAAGTCAGAAAGTAGAAACTGTGTAGTAAGCTTGAGGTAGGATTTTAACTTTGTATTTTGTTTCCTTACCTTCAATAGAGCAATCCTTCATCCAAAAAAGGAATCAGATTCTGTGTGACAAGGACCCTTTATCCAAAAAAGGTATGTACTTCCAAAAAACAATTCTGGTGTTTAGAATTGATTCGTTGTTCATCGAGTCGGATTTTTCCTAAAAGGTGAAAGTGCTGATGATTGTAGATTGTAGGAGAGGGAACTCTCGAGTGACGAATGCTAGAGATGAACATGCAGATCCAGTGTACGACTATTTAATGACGAATATATTTCGTCGCAAATTAACAACGATTTTATGATGATTTTCAAAATAAACGTTAGGTTGTCTTTAATCCGACGGGTATTTACAACGATATTAAATCATCGTATAATTTTGTTGTTAATGTTGTGATTTCTTGTAGTGAGAGAATAAAGGTTGTGAAACCAGGTTCAAAAGTTGTGAAACCAGGTTTAACTATATCTTTTGTGCTTAAAATAAATTCATAAGTTTGGAGTTTGATTTGCTCTTTAAGATCCCATACTTGATTTCAGTTCACTTTTTATTGTCTTTTAAAATTAGAAACTCAAGGCTTTTTCTTTGTTTTACGGTTGTAGTGTATTAGTGCACCAACATTGGAGGAGTACAATAAGCACATTGAGAAAGATCCAGCACCTGATGGATGTTGCTTTTGGTGAAGGAATTTTGGTGAAGGAATGTTGGCAAGTAGCTTGTTGATCATCTCAACTTTCATGTAGTCAAACTATTTATGTAAACTACAATTATATATCTTTTGATCTTTTGATTATTTATGGAATGAAACATGTTTTTTTAAAAAAGTTCTGTATAAATTGGAAACTAGATTATTACAGTAAAACCTCAATCAATTAATACTCGATAAATTAATAATTATCATAAATTAATAAATTTTGCTGGTTCCAAGTCGGGCCAATGTAAAAATCCATCAACTTTGATAAGATAATAAGATACTAACTTTTTTGAAATCTCTCAGTAAATATATGGTTCCAATAAAAATATAAATTAATAATTATATAATATTTATACAAATATATAAAATATAATATACTAAAATATGACTAATACGTTTATTTTTACTTAAAAATAAAATCTCATTAGAACTCATCTCTTTACTTATTATATTAGTAGCTCTTATTGTTGTTTTACAATATGCACTCAAAATTTGTGAAATTGTTTTATGCGATAATTATTTTTTTTACCCGTAAATGATTCTGAATGTATTATAGTATTGTTTTTAATTTGATTATCATAAATAATAAGAATAGTAGCCATGATTTTTTTTATAATTTCTGAACTATGAACATATATATTTTTATATGAACAATTCAATATGCTATTCAAAACTATTCTATTGTGATAGTTATGTGTATTAATCATAATTTATATTAATTGATTCATTTAGATTCTTAAATATAACATTACTCAAAAAAAAAATTTGAAATTTATAGACAAATTTTTTTATTAAATTAATATCACGATAAATTAATAAAATACTGTGATCCCAATATTATTAATTTATTACAGGTTTTACTGTATATGCTGCAAAATAGCGACCAAATATATTGAAATAATATAGCAAATCATCATTTGTGATGTAGCACGTAAAAAGTGCTACAACACAATATAAAACAGCACTAAACATGTGTTATAAGAAAATATATTAAAACATTTGATTATGGCTATACTAGAAAACCTTCTAATAGCATAAGTTAAATTGTTATCGAGTAACACTATAATACCTAAAATTTATTATACGTTCCACTATCTTAGTGTTCATGATAACGCTATAATAGCGCTTTTCGTATACACTAAAACTTCTATAAATTAATAATGTTGGAACTGCAATATTCTATTAAGGGTTGTTTTGAAAATAAGGACGTTTTTAAGTTTTTATTTGAGAAAAGGGTAGTTTTATGTTTTAATTAGTCAGGGTAGGGACATACTTTCATAATGTCAAACTTAGCTTTGTTTCTGAGAGAGAGAGACAGAGAAGTCTGTCCCTTAGAAAGAGATAGACGCAAAAAATACCGTGGGTCCCAGGCATAGTCTGTGTCCGCGCGCGTAACAGTCGGGAAGAGAGCACTCACGCGCGTGATTGAGTCGTTTTTTGGGCCTGATTTCGAATTTCGGAATGAAAATTCCAAAAACCACCTTACTGGGCCTCGGTTATGGGCCAGAAACTACCCAACTCATTAGACGCAAAACTACCCTTCCCATTCTCTTTTTATTTTTGGCGGGAAAAATTGTGATTAATTAGAGATAATGGAGATAAATTGGTTAAAATAAGAAACAAAGTATCCTAACCAAATTAGAAACTCTAGTTTCCCTTTCCAGAAGATGTTGAAATTGAAGGGGAAATTATGCGATGATCAAGAGGACAACAACCACGGTTAGTTACTTAATCCTATTATTGTACACTCATCGATTTGTCATTGTTATTTTCGAATTTTTTCGTTATGGTGTTCGCTATTTGCCAGTAGTTTTTTAGATATGGTGTTCGCGATTTGCAGTGGATGCGTTCATTCTTGTTATGGCGGGAACGTGGATAAGGTACTATACAAGAGATTGGGATTTCAAAATGGACATATCTCGTCGTGGAATGTGCATAAATTGCAAAGATGTGTCCGGACCAGATGATTTGAGAACTCTGATTGCGCATGAGTTCGGATTAGACCCGAGAGTTGTTTCGGTGGAGATTTCCTACTGGTTTGATGATGTTCTAGCTGAGCTTAATGGTGATGGGAGTTGTCCATGTGTGATAGTTACTCCTCGAGAGTACAAATTCTTCCTTTCGCTGCATAAGTCTGACAAGTCTGTGAATTTTTTTGTCACGTTCAAGGAGTCAGTAAATGGTAAAATGGTGAGATTGAAACGGAAGGAAAGTCTTGAAGTTCAAATTGCTAGGGAACGGCGAAATTCCTTAGGGCCAACAAACTTCATAGCCTCTTCTTCGGCAGAGTCTAGTCAACCCGATGATGAAGCAGATGATGAAGATATCGATGATTGTTTGCTGATAGCACATGCCGAGAAAGTAGAGGCAGAGGCCGCAATGAACACCTCCAAAGGTGTACAACCTGAAGCTGTCTCTGTATTCCATCCTCCATTGGGATTAAAAATGTCCCAGGAATCAGAGAAAGTAGAGGCTAAGGCCAGCACTAACACCTCCGTTAATGTAAAACCTAATGTTCCAAGTCACGCTGTCTCTGTTGACCACCCTGAGTTGGAATTAAAAATGTCCCAGGAATCAGACGAGGTGAGAGATTCGGAAGAGAAGGAAGCTGATGATGTTGACGATGACGCATACGGCTCTGATGATGATTATGATCCGGATTATGATTTTGACTGGTGGAATGATTACGTACTAGCAGATGGTAAGGGTTTCCATTCTAAACCTGGATTTGATGAGGATAATGATGACTCTGGTAGTTCAGGGGGTTGTGGAAGTAGTCGCGGAAGTGAGCCGAGTGATTCAAACCATATGGACTACTCCATTGTCTTAACAGAGAGTCCTATTCATTTTCCTGGAAGAAAGAGGACTGTATGTGAGAAGGTTCTGGCTCCCCTTGGAGATGATGATGATTTTGTGCAGACTCTGACAGGTGATGTTGGTTGGGGGCGTCAGAATGACGGTGCAGAGCTGATTAAACGTACAGAACTATATGGATTTCCGGATGTGGCACCAGTCTCTGATGATATGGGAGGGGATTTTGATGAACTTGATTTGTCAAATGAAGATGGAGAAATATGGGTTGGGAAAAAGTTCAGGAACAAGGAACACTTTAAAATCACGCTGGCCATCAATGCGCTGAAGAATGTAGTGACGTTCGAATTCAAAAAGCATGCGAAGAAGTACACAGTCGCCGAATGTCCAGCAAAGATATGTGATTGGAGGGTGTTGGGGTGTCAAGTTGGCGACTCTGTGTTGTATGAGGTGAGGAAGGCGTGCTTGAAGCATACATGCCACCCGGATACAAGAAAGAAATTTTCTAAGCATGCTACTTCTAAAGTCATGGCGGCTCTGCTGAAGTCTAAGTACGAGAATGCAATAGTTGGTCCACGTGCGAGTGAGCTACCTGCGATTGTTCTCTCCGAATATAATATTACAGCCTCGTACTGGAAATGCTGGAAAGCTAAGGAGCTGGCTATATACTCTGCTCACGGAACAGAGGAGACTTCTTTCAAATTATTACCGATTTACCTCCATGTGCTCAAGTATGCTAACCCCGGCACCATAACGCATTTGTCAACCGAGAGAGATGAAAAAGATGGAAAATGTATGACCAGGTTTAAGTCCGTATTTATGGCATTGGCTGCGTGTATATCTGGATGGAAACATTTGAAACAAGTAGTTGTTGTTGATGGGACTCACCTGACTGGTAAGTATAAGGGTTGTCTATTAATGGCCAGTGGACAAGATTCTAATTACCAGATTTTTCCAATAGCGTTCGCCGTTGTCGATGCAGAGTCTGACCAGACATGGAGGTGGTTCTTTGAGAAGTTGGTAGACATTATTCCAGATTCATCTGGTCTTACTATTATCTCGGATTGGCACGGTGGAATTGCCAAAGCTAAAAATAAATGGTATCTACAGTCACACCACGGTGCATGTCTTGTCCATATCCAGAGAAATGTTCACGGTAAATATAAGGTTCCGGTCAGAAATGGTTGGTCGGAAAAGTTGGAGAAGCGTTCACAGTTTCTAATTTCAAGAAACTATACGCAAGGCTGAAGGATGTTGATTATCATTGTTGGGAGTACATGGAAAAAATCCCTCTTACGTTGTGGACTAGATCACACTTTTCTCGTCAGAGGTATAATATGACCTCCAGTAACATTGCAGAGTCTCTGAACAATGCACTATTCGCTGCAAGAGACAGTCCAATCGTTGCAATGCTAGAATTTATCAGGCTAATGTTAAATAGGTGGCTTGAATGCAGAAGAAAGAAAATTCAAAAGATGTATGGTGACATTCCAGAAGAAGTTGACAAGTTAATGAACTTGCAGCTTGAAAAATCTGTTGCACTATCGGTTCAAGGCATTTCTTTGTGGGAGGTTGAAGTGAGTTCTGAGTTCGGTGTACGGCGGCTTGTTGATCTCCTAAAAAAAACATGCTCATGTCTAGAGTTTCAGACATTGAAATACCCTTGCAGACATGCAATGGCCTCGGCTAGGCTTCGCCAAGTGGAGTACAGCAGTTTGGTTGATCCAATTCTTAAGAAATCAATTTGGAGTGCAACAGTTTGTGGCAAAATCCTACCAGTGCCCGACCCTGACGACATTCGTATCCCAGCAGAGGTGTGTGACCTGAATATTATGCCACCTAAGTCAAAACATCAATCAGGAAGGCCTACAACGAAGAGAAAACTTTCAGCAGGAGAGTATCCTCAGGTTAGTGTACACTAAACAATTATTTTTCCCCAGTCATACTGATTACTGATTACTGATATACGCTGTTGCAGGTTGCAAAAAAAAGAAGCCTAACAAATGCTCGAGATGTGGAAATCCCGGCCATAACTGGGCAAAATGCAAGGAACCATTGGGTTGACCGGGTGTGGCTTTTGTGTGTCTTTTTGTTGTGTTTAGGAAAGAGCGAGCCACATTGGATTTTGTGTGTTTCTTGTTGGTTTTTTTTGTGGGGATCTCGCTTTGTTTTTTGGTTTTGTTTCTTGCGTAAACTATGCTTCCCTATTTTTAAACTTGGCAAGGCATGAACTATATTATATTTGTTATGAAATTTATGATGTTTACTGGACAAGGTGTACACAGCCTGTGACGGTGGACACAGTTTGTGTACACTATGATGGTGGACAACATGAATCAGTTTACATTATATGGTGTATGCGCATTATGGCTTATGGCGTATAAACATTATGGCTTATGTCTAAGTTTACATTATATGGTGTACGCATATAAATATAGGGTGTATGCACATTCTTGCAAATTCTGGCTTATCTTTAGTGGACAAGGTGTACACAGTTTCTGTACACCTGTGACGGTGGACATAGTTTGTATACACTGTGATTGTGGACAACATGATTCAGTTTACATTATATGGTGTATGCGCATTATGGCTTATGTATAAGTTTACATTTATATGGTGTACGCATATAAATTTAGGTGTATGCACATTATGGCTTATGTTTAGGGTTTAGGGTTTAGGGCTTAGGGTTTACAATGTAGGGTTTAGGGTTTATGTTATTAAGGGGATCAAAATAATTATCAAAGACATGGTTCTGGATCAAAATAATTATCAAAGGCATGGTTCTATAGCAGAGAAAGAAAACATTATCTAGAAAACGGACAATGATCGTGTCTTTGAAATGAAATTGTAGGACAGGACAGCACGAATAAATGGTTTTTTCAAAAATAAAGTCATTACGTTTTTGAAAACCGCAATAATGGAAAACAGTGTATGAGTAATAAACGCGACCCTAAAAATCAAATTGGAAACGACAAAAACTAATTAAGTACCTTTTTAGAAACCCGTTGCACCGTTTGACCGACTCGTTTTCCTCTCTTTACTTTAAAATGTTTTTCCTGTCGTCCTCTATAAAAACTGTCCCCTGCCTTCTTCAGTGAAACAAGTTTCCGGAGAAAGAAAAAGTTAATTTCAGCAGAAGTTAATTACACAGAAAATTAATAGTTACTTTCTAAAAATGTACTCTGCCAAAGTGATCTCATTGCAATTGAAGGAAGTGGAGAGGAAAAACAGTCCATGTTTCAGTACAGGTATTTGATGGTTCTTTTGAAAATAGGGGATTAATTTAGTTTTAGTTTTTGAGGATCGGTCTTTTACATCGTCTACCTAATTAGTGTTTTGCCGATTTCATTAGGACCTGTGAGTGAGGACTTGTATCACTGGGAAGCTATCATAACAGGGCCTAAAGGTTCACCCTATGGAATGGTGTTTTCAAACTAGACATTCACTTTCCGCTTGACTACCCTTTCGCGCCACCGAGGGTAAGGAATGAAGCATATGATTGCTCTCTCAAATTGCTGTATTTTTAGGGTTTGGGATTAATAAAGATTTTAATTACTAATAACACTGTTTTTTTTCAGGTGATATTCAAAACAAAAGTGTATCACCCAAACATTAATACTTATGGGAACATTTTTCTTAAGATGTTGAACCCAACTCACTTCAGGACCAACAACAGCATCAATGATGTATTTTTACTTATGAAAGAAATAAATCGTTATTGTCTTTTGTTTAATAATCTTAATTTCGATTAAATCAGGGCATAACTGTGTATACATGTCTATGTAATCAGGTACTCACGGAAATACACCAAATGTTAACTGCCCCCCAAATAAGTGAAGGACACTTTTTTGTTGAAGAAATTGCTAGGATTTACGTGGAAGACAGGGCTGCTTTTGAAACCACTGCACTTGCATGGACGGTGGAGCACGCCGGAGGAGCATGAACTCGTGAATTGTTCTATTAATTTTGTTTGTTGAATTGTGTTATTTCTTTTCCAAAAAATAAGACCACTATTTTGTTAGCGTGTTTTTCTTGAGAAGTTTATGACTTTATATTAAATTATTCATATCAATTTATGCTTTTTATGTTTAGGATTTCATAAATTGTCCAAGCATAAATTGTCCAAGGATTTCATGAAACATAAGTCATCGAATATTAATTCAAAGATTGTTCATTACATACTAAAAATGAAATATAGGTGTACACTTCATATAGTCTACACATACTCGTGTACACTTGAGAAGGTGTACACCATAAACTTATTTTTAAAGCATTTCGCAGATACGCCTAGCACACCAATATATGAAGCAACCATTGCAAAGTACTCGGATCTCAGGTTCGAAATGATCAAATGCACAATCAGGCAGCTTGATGACGTCGTCGTTTGGATATGAAAATGAGTTTGAGTACGTAACCATGTATGCAATTCCGTAATATGAAATCTCAAAAATTAACTCCTCACCTAATTGTCTCACGCGCTCTGACTGTAGACTTCCGTTGCATTGCCAACAGTTGCAATGTTTGGCTTGCGGAACAAGGGTCACCCAAGCAAACGCTGAACATGGCCGATGCCAGGGTCGAGAGAGCATCAGTGGGAACATTTGGTTCCAGCATGGTCCTACTTGCAATGAGATCTGCGCCTCTGGTTGCAAGTCTCAGGGCTTCCCAGTATCTTGCCTCAGGGTTTCCACTAGCCAAACATTTCAGAAAGAATGGGCGTCTTTCCTTTCCAGGGCATATGTCGCTGGGGACACAGCAAAAGGCATAAATGTTGGAAGATTTGAGGACATCGTCGTTGAAAACAAGCCGAAGGGTGCGCTTTCCAGCGCGGACAAATGGTCCGAGTCGCCAATATGCTTCACTGCCGAGCCTCTTGAGGATTTCGATAAGAATTTCATCAGGCAAGTGTGGGAGCGTCATGTTCGGTTTAGGATTTGTTATGTTTAATTAGGGTTTGTTTTCGTTGGAAAGGAAACAAATTTTGTTAAGACAAAGCAAAATCATCATATATGGACTTCACTGATGTGTGGTTGGGGGGTGGAGAATTTATTATACAGTTGAAAATAATATAATAGTGTTCTCCCTTTTAGTAAATATTTCACCTAACCATTTCCTACCCACCATTTTCAAAGAATAATGGTCAGTTCGCTTTTATTAAAGTGCCCGAAACTAGTTTCATTTATAATGTAGTGCGACGTGTTGGGGTCAGTTTAGCAGTTATTGAAGTGGCTCTTAACTTTATACCAACCACGAATTAGGACATTTATATATCTATCCACCCTGTCTACAAATAAAGCGAATCAAATTTATTTTTCACCACAGTTAAACAACAATGCACTACTTCGACGATGATGTTTTAGGGTTAATAGTAAAGAAACTAGCTGAGGATGACTCCTATCATCTTGGCCCCTTTATTCGCGCAGGAAAACGTGGAAGAGCCATCGCATTCACCGACGAAGTGTTACGGTCTGCAGACATCTCTCGATTGGTTGAGTCACCGATCAACGTATCCCCTAAAACCCCTTACCGCCCATTCTTTGAGCGTTGTCTTGGCGCCTACAATCCACGAGCTATTTATTTCGAAGCCATTAGAGTTGCCATGAGTGAGCGAAGATTGTATTCAGCGTTTACAATGCTTAACCGACTTGTCCCATGTGATAAACATGCTACTTTCGCATGTGCCATGTTTGAAATTTGCGTCGGACGTCCACGAATGGCTAAAAAACTCCTCACGTATGTATTCACTCTACACGTCCCTTATGCGGCTAATGAAATGAAGCTGTTAGCGCATGACGTTATACGTCACGTATGGGAGTTCGCTCTAGGGCCCTTTCAAGATATGTTGGGTAGCCTTTGGTCCTTCTCCATCACCCTACAAGAAGAACCTATATCGGAATGTGTAGATGAGCATTACGATGGCACAAATACACCAGACTGCGAGTATTGCCTTCTACAATGCACGGCTCTGCGCATAAGATATTTTCTTTAGTTTAGTTATTTTAATTGCAAGTACTTGTTTAATTTTTGTAATAAATTAAAGGTAGAAAGTAAGTGAACATCACTTCACAAACTTATTGTAAAAAGTAGCTACTAAGAACGTAACTAGTTGTAACAATGTAACTAGTAGTTTAATTTCTGTAGTTGGTAAACATCACTTCACAAACTTATTGTAATATTACTTCTGTTCATCTACACACTAAACCCTGCAACTACTAATTGTCTTACCATTAACTATTTCTCTACAAGAACTACCCATCGAATTCAATATATAGTTTCATAATATTGCGAAGAAAGTTCACCCTACACAAATCCTATAACCTTCCCAAAAAATGCCAGATTTACCAGATTTACCAGATCATGTTTTCGAAATCATTGTCAAGAAAGTTGCTGAGTCTGACTGCATCTACCTTGGACCGATTATTCTGGCAGGGACCCGTGGTAGAGACATTGCGTTTAGCGCGGAAGTACTCAGATCGGCATACCTATGGACATTGCATGACACACCATCTCGGATATACCCTGCTGGAGTATATCGGCCTTTATTCCTACGCTGCTTAGCGTCGACAAATCCACGGGCCATATTGGTCGAACCTATAAGGTTCGTGTCAACAGAGGAGAAGATCTATACCGCCATCAGGATGCTAAATAAGCTCGTTCCATCAGACGTCTATGCCACTTATAGCTGTGCCATTTTGCAAATGTGCGTGGGTTGCCCTAACAGAGGGAAAAAACTTCTAAAGATGGTTTTCAGCTACCACTATCCTCATCATTCTCGTGAACTTCGTGAAGTCGCCGAAGATATAGTATCCTTATTCTGGTCATTTTGCCCACGTAATAAACATACATACAAGAAAAAGTTCAGGTACCCTAGTCTCATTCATGAAGAAACCGAAGCGTCGTGCGGAGTGTATCACGAGAATTTGCATTATATTGTTAAATGTGAAAAATGTTATCTTAGATGTTTGGCAAAACGCATAGAATACATGCTTTAGTATCGATGTGCTATGGTCGCTTGTCGATTGTTTTTAAAATTTTAATATTTCAATATATTTTCCCATTGTTGTGGTTATTGCAAAACTAAATATGAAGTTTAAAAACAGCCTTATGTCTAACAGCCTTATGTCTAAAAAGGTATACGATCCCGTATACCAATATTGGTGGACGTATATAGGTGTACGTTTACGTTAAAATAGGTGTAGGTACTTTAAATATGTGTAATGTTATTTTATTTTCAAACAGCTTTATGTTTCCAATCTGTTTCTGATCCCGTATACGTAAGTAGGTGTACGTCTATAGGTAAACGGTAATAGGTATACGTAAGTAGGTGTACGTCTATAGGTATACGTAAGTAGGTGTACGTCTATACGTCTATAGGTATACGGTAATAGGTGTACATAAATAATTACAGTGAATAGGTGCACATAATTAATTACTGTGAATAGGTGTACATAATTAATTACTGTCCTAGATGAAATGATATCCAACAAACTTTCATTTCGATTTTGGGAAAGGCTAAATTCTCCATATTTAAAAAAATTTCAAACACCTTTATGATTAATTACTACATTTACGAGAACATAAGTATCATAAATATCATAAAATCAAATACTAAGATCGATTATGTTTATACACAAATAAGAGTTGCAACTAAAAAACGAAAGTAGACATGCAAATGAAAAGCATCCGTTATAGTTCGGAATACTAAGACAACATAAATAATTAAAGAGACACGAATGCAACAAAATACTAAGATTACGGCTTTCACCAATCGAGCATCAACGGCCAGCTTGGAACGACGTTCCTAATGAAGCGGAAGAACCTTTGGGTCTCTTGGGCTCCGAAACAGGTTGTGCACTTTGGCTGCTTAAAATCTTCTGCAAACCACTGGAGCCAGTAATTGATAACCCCGCACTGACAGGTGTACAGCGCCTGGAATCTCGGATGAAAGGCAGCCGCTTTCTCAGTGAAATCGACTGGCAAATCGAAATTCCATCCGTGTGGAACGTCGGCCAGCAACAACCGGCTCATCCTCCTCCGATTTTGCACTGTGAGCCTGCCCAAATAGTCCTCTGCACGGACGAAGTCTTCCGGCACTGCTCTGAGCCACATCTCGTACACAAAAATGGCTCGGTCGTAGCCTCTCTCCGCAGCATCCCTTATCAATTCCACGCCTTCACCATCGTGGAACAAAAAGTAGGCTTGCATCCCCCTCTGGAAATAACCCTTGGATTACCCGCGTCATAGAATCTCCTCATCATCGTTGGGTAATGTGGAACCGCCGCTTGTTCATGGACGATTTCGGCGGGATCAATCGCTCGATAGAAACCCCTGCTTGTGCCGATACGGTTGAAACGAGAACATACAGCATGGAGGCGTGCTATTTCCCTTATAGATGGGTTTGTAGCGGCCAGAATTGTTTCCAGCAATTCATCAGGGAGTGAGAGAAGATGGGAAAAATCACCATCACCACCTCTGTTTCTCCTTGGAACCATCGTTTATTTCTATGAAAAGAGAAAAGAAAAGAAAATGGATTGAGGAAGAGGAGAATGGATTGAAAATGGAATGAAAGAGGAAGTTATGATGGTTCTAAGAAGGATGTTACGGTGAAGGGATTTAATTTAAAGAGGTAGTGCAGTTTTAATAGAGCCGCATAGCTGTCTTTGAAGAGAGACGTTGAAAAGAGACAAAAATGTGTCTTTTCATTTACCGGAAAAATGAAATTACCACAATAAATACAGAGAATAACCAAATCCAAGCAAAAGTCACCATTAAACTTTTATGATTTATGATTTAATTTAATTTATGATATACCACAATACATTTATGATTTATGCCACAATATTATTATCATTTATGATTAAATCGAAATTTCAATAACAACACAGACCTTTTTATATTTGGGAAACTATATTTCTTGTCATCATTACAGAAGTTTTCTCAACATCACGTTAACCGAGATATAGAGTACAGATTGAGTCCACATAGACGAAATCATGATTAGTTATTAAATATGCGTACAGAAATAGGTAAGGTGAAATTTTAAATAGATAATGTCGTTTGTATACCAAATCTTCTCCGAAAATTCCCACAAAAGAGATAATGTCGTTTGTATACTCAAAATATATAATATGTGATAAATGTCTGTAACATTCAGGTGTACAAATTTAGGTGTACATATTGAGTCCAGATTGAGGTGTTCTTTATTTTCTAGTTATTAGGCGTACAGAGAGAGGTAAACTGAGACTTTAAAGATATAAGAGATAATGCTTCTCGAAAAACTGCCACAACCACCCACCGAATTAATTAAAGTCAACACAATTAAAGTATACATAGATAGAAACCAAAACAAAGTATACATACATACATAGAAGGCGTAAATAAGTACGAAAGATTAAATCATAAAGATTAAATCATACAGATCCTAAACAAAAGATTAAATCATAAAGTACGAAATATGGAATCTAATCGATTACATAAATTAAAAAAACATATTCGTGGATGCTTATCAATTCGATGAATTCTGAAATAACAGCAACGCCGAGGTGTACACAACGCAGGTTTACACACCGAGGTGTACACAGCGAAACTGGTTGAGTTTCACCAATTACTCACCATTTTTCCATTGACGGCCCAGACCTCACTGCATACCAAACAAATACGAAGAACTTTTGCGTTTCCTGTGCCCAGAAACACGACGTGCACATGCTTGGCCCCTTTAACAATTCGTCATGCCAATCAAGTTGAGCACTGGCAACACCACAGCAACAAGACCAAAGTGTCCCAAACTGAGCATTAGTTTCAAATATCCTCTTCGAGAATTCATCAGGCAAATTATTGACATAACCACGCTCACCTCCATCAATAATTTTCCGAATTATTCTCCTCATTGCCCCGCTGCCTAGTTTTGAAAGATACTCTAAACCCACGGGGTCTTCGACCACTGCTTTCATGTACATGCCATACATGTAAATACCTGTTTCGTATCCCATATCTGCAGATTCTTTGATGAGTTTTATGCCATATTTGTCTCCACGGCAGAAGTAGTCTTGCATCCCCTTCATGAACAGCAAACCCGGATTGCGTGCGTCATACATCCTCCTCAACAAGTTGGGAAATTCCCAACTTGCGATAAAAGGCATATTAAAATCTTCGGGAATAGGCATCTCCAATTCCACGGGATCAACCGATGCTAGAAAATTTTTGGTTAAAGTGCAGGCCTGGAACCGTTTGCAAACTTGCTTTAGTGTGAAAATTTGTTGGACGGAGTTGCAACTGTATGCGAGAACCTTCTCCAATAGATCGTCGGGTAGCGCCATCAGAGGGGATCGACAATCACGGATATCTGCATCACATCGTCCTTTCTTTGGTGCCATAGTTAATTTGTGAGGTTGATTTGTGAAGAAAACGGTTGTTTATGGAGATGGAATAACTGCGGTTTAGGATTTGTGAGGATAACGGTTGTTTATGTTGCATATATATAATTATTAAAAAATCTCACTATCTGAGTGTATACATTAAATGCGGTTACCGTTAAGATTGTAAATGAGTTTGTAAAATTGGTGGCTAAACCAAAAATTTTCTTGTTGTACACCCATTTGATGTACACCTAAATGGATATTGGTGTACAGATACAAATTAAGCCGGGAACAAAGTATTCACACACCAATTAATAAATACTAAAATAAAGTAAAGTATAAACAAATTTTTCTTGATGTACACCCATTTGATGCATTTGATGTACAACTAAACGCATATTGGTGTACGGATACCAAATTATTCCCGGAACTACGAATTGACACACCAATTAATAAATAGTAAAGTAAATTAAAGTATAAGCATATAAATTATCAAATAAACCCACATCTTAAATATTATCAAACACATAATCCAACAAATACACCTTTCATAAATTGTCAAGTTCAACATTAAACTTCACCATTCGTCCTAAGCGTTGGCAACAGCCGGATTCCCAACAAACTCTTCGTATGAGTCCATGGACTATTTCTCCCTTAACCTGTCAACGTCATCGTCCGTTATCAAACCCATATCCTCCACTCCAAGCCCTGCAGCATACATCTCTAAGAATTTGGCCGCACATGGGTCACAGTCACCGGATCTCTTGTTCTGATATATGCCCTCCAAACGACTCCATGTGTAAGGGGTGGTGCGTAGGCCTTCCGTTAATTTGCTATCCAAATAACGCTTCAATATAAATGGCATACTTTGACACACAGGCGCCATATACTGCTCCACAGCCACTTCATCATTATGACTGATGAATGAGTCCAAAATCTTTATGTTGCCCATTTTAAAGTCAATTACAAGGTCCTCAGACCCCCAGTTCATCGGGATGTATACAACGTCCACAAACCGTAGAAACATTTGCCTCTGACGCTGATTAGCCCACTTTGCAGGTTTTCCCAATACAATGCCATGAATGGTTTTCCCCCAGTCATACTGATTTTTGTCTCCAGATATGAAATCGTTGTAGTAGTTGCCGATGATGGATATGAACAAGGTGTCTACAAATGCTACCCTGTCTTTCAAGTATATTTCACCTCTACGTCTCCAAATTATGGCCATTATGACTTGCATGTGCTGACGAATAACAAAAAATAAATAACAGTTAATACAGATAATTAAAGATTCAGTAGGTACTAACTATATACTTACCATCGTGTTAACCCACTCAGTAGGCTTCGCAATTTGTAGGAAGAATTGATTGTTAACAGTATGACCAGTGACAATGCAAAAGTCGCTGTAATGAGAGCAATTGGTAATTGATAACAATGAAAGTTTAAGGATAAATTGCTTTGCATACGATATAACTTACATGTTTCTTTCACGCGATAATAACTCCTGGAATGCCTTGAACTGGTCTTGTTCCACTGTTTCGAGTGGTTTGTACACAGCTTTCGATCTGGATACAAATAGAGCTTTCACCTTTGAATCTGCGGTGTAAATATCTCGAATCTTGTCCGACCGTACGCGTGCGCGTTTTCCTCTACCTCTTCCTCCTCTTCCTGTTCCTCTACCTCTTCCTCCTCTTCCTATTCCTCTACTTTTTCTCTTTACACCAGACGATCCCTCAACTTCTTGTGGGGGTTTTGGAGTACAAGGGGTCTTCTGCGAAACATCACTTGCATCCTCAGATGCAGTATGATAATCTTTCCCCGCATTTGAGTCCTCCTCATTAGCCACAGCCTACAAACCACTGTAACAATAAAGCGTATAACATATCAATCGTATACCTAGCATATACCTAAAGAGTACTGTATACACATGCATATCATATGAACAAGTTTAATGTCTGACCTGTGCATCCTGTGCATCTGTCTGCGCTTCGTTTTTCTTATATGCGTAGCCAATGGATGAGCAGTCTGAGGTTTGTAGACTACTAAGGTGCCTGACACCAAATTTGTTCTACCACCATCCACCTGAATAAGTCATAAAAAAATAGCATAGTACACACACGTTATGAAACTTAATAGAGTCAGTTGTTGACTAAACAATTAGCTCACCTCGTTGAGGCCAGAAGGTGGATCTTCATTTGAATTGACGAAGTAAGGAGGTCGACGAGTGGTTCCTGAATTGGCTTGTTCAGGTTCAGGGGTCTTCGTCGGAGCTTCTGGAGTCTTCAAGTACGCATGGTCCCTGGGAGAATAATGGTCGCCGCCGTAGTAAGTAGAGGTCCCTTCTTCATAATCTCTTTCTTTCTGGTGTACACCATCTTGGGGGTGTACACCATCATCATGGTATACGCTAGACTGTGCACCATCATCACCTCCTTCTTCACCTCCATCTTCGGCTTCGTCTTCATCTTCATCCGGTTTTTGACCACCTTTTTTTGGATTATGTCCTTCGTCATCCTGTTCCCCATCTTCTTTAGACTGGTGTACATCGTCATCTTCTTCGTCCTGTTGGTATATGCCCAATCTCTTGTCCAACTCTGTCTTAATCTTACGAAGGAGCAATTCATTCTTACTTACAATCCATCTTTTAAGATCTTCAATCTGTCCACTTTCAGGGGTTTCATCTTCCGATAGATTAGAAGAGTTCTTGCCCCTGCCTCTTTTCCTCTGCATCTTACGTTTTTCAGTTAGATGAGTTTTCAGTTTCTTCTTCGATCGGGTGGATGGCTCAGGTTCCTGTTCATTGGTAGCCTCGTCCTCTGCATCACTAAGATCCACGATAGGTGTCGGTGCCACTGCAAAATCCGAAGGTGTGAATTTGTACCCCTCGGCCATGAGTTCCTGCATGAATGCAACTTCGGCATCCTCTACCTCATCTCCCCAATGCAATTCATTCTGTTGGTCATTGTCACCATCATCCACTACCATCTGTTTCACAGACAACTAAGAGAAAAAAACAATTGCAAAATTACCAACCAAAATCACAGAGTACTTATCTTATAAGACAAGTACTACAAAATAAGACTACAAATAGTACTAAATATAATACTACAAATAATTTACCAGAGGGTCGGATTCCACGGCAAGTATGTCCCCAAGATGCAATAGTGTGATAACGTTTTGACAACCTTCGGGATCTTCAACGAAAGTCTTCAAGTTATCAGGTTGAGGAATTTTGGAAACCAACATTGGTATAGATTGGAGGGCCATGAGTTGTAGTGATAGAGGGAATCCATAGCATGCACTGGTTTTCTGTTTAAGTTAATGATGCAATCGTGTTAAAGGATTCTCCCTTTTCTCGGCATCCGTGATTGCCTTCGGAGCTTGAAAACAAGATACTGTTTTGTTAAAGGATACCCTCCCCCATGGATACAGCATGAACCTATCCAAGTCAGTCAGCATCTCAACGTATTTCTCGGTGAGGGCCAGATTTTTGCTATTGCAAAACAGAACACCGTCAACAAGAACGATTAGGGCCAATGGAAGCCGTTTCCATCGGGGTAGATCCAGGTCCTTTAGCATTTCAAGCACATCAAACACGTTCATAGCGGTCGCTCTTCCGAACAGGTCTTTCCAGATTCCTGTCTTTTCGTCATCTTCTTCTTCTTCTGTGCTATCAGGTTCGGGATTGCAATTCAATCCAGTGATTTCCTTAAACTCTCGTCTCGAATATCTCAGAGGCTGTCCACCAAAGAGGAACCAAATCTCGTGTTTCTTCGTGGTCACAAGTTTTCGTGATAGAAGGGCATGGACTAGTTTGGCGCTGTTGCAACATCTTGCAACAGGTAGATGGAATAACTTCCCAAACTGGGAATGAAGTAGCTTCTCAAGATCTTCAGTACCCTTTAACGCCTCGACAAGGAGGCCAATGACATTGGCCTTTGAATATATGTTCAACCGAGCACCAACAAGGTAGCAACCATCGCCGAGGACCCTTTTTGGTAGTTTTTCCGAAAGGTTATTTGAAGCTTCTCCATCTTCCATGCCTGTATTTGAAGCTTCTCCTTCTTCCATTCCTGTATTTGAACCAAAACAACAAATCCGAAATGCAGGAAAGATATAATATTCTGGATACACAGTTAAATGCAAACCAGGGGAAAATTTTGAGGGAAACGAGTTCGAAGGAGTTCGAAAGAGAGAACAGAGATCTGGAAAAACTACCCTATTCGTATGCTCTGATATATAAACTTCTGTAACTGTTTCTAGATGATATAAGAGTAATCCAACCATTTTAATTCAATATATAGACATAAGTACTAGAGTTCATAACCGCTAATACATAAATCAGGCCAATCAGGCGCCCCGTTTCAATCTTAATTTGAGTTACAAATCGCCAGTACAGTTCAGACAATGATGAAGTTCATAAAAGTAACTTACTTTTAGAATTCTGAGCAGGCCATTCTAGAAGAAGAGGAGCGAATTGTACTTTGGAGCTACACCGCCGGCGTGGATTGAGACGACTTGCGTGAATGGGATGTTCAAGTCGGTCACTCCGCCGCGGTGGCATGAGCGGTATGGGCGACTGCTCCGTCGGAGCTGCCTTAACGATTTTTTTACTCTCCGCGCCATTACAACGGTCAATCGGAGGGCTAATTGGAGATGGATTGCCGGAGATGCTAGATGGACTACGTCCAGATGTGGATCCCAAATTTAATTTTTAATTTAAATGTTGGGATGTCGATAAATTATACATTTGGTTTTACTTCGGTTTATAATTTTGTGTAATCGGTTCACCAAATTGGATTTTATCAGGAATTTTTAGTTATTTCACATCGATAATGGCAATTTTGAAAATAAAAAATTGCTTTAGGGCCCTTGCGGGAAGACAAACAGTAAAAACAGCCCTATCCTTCTTTGGTTTTGAAAACATCATATTCCTCTAATTTAAAACTTAAAAACTACTCATACAGCAATTTTCTCTTCTATTAATTTATCAAATTATTAATTTATCGATATAAAACTCAGCTTAAAAAACTAATTTGGAACCTAAAAAATGTATTAATTTATCGAGGTATTAATTTATCGAGGTATTAATTTATCGAGTATTAATTTATAAAGGTTATACTGTATTATTAATATTCATATTTGTTGTAGTTAGTAATCCTCCCAACTTTATTTTTGTTAAGTATCTTCCAACAAAATAGATACATGATATAATACACAATTGGACACTGAAATGTGTAAAAATAAAAATAGTCCATTTTTAAAATCTATAAAGAAGTGTATACTTTCACAAAAAATCTGTGATAATATACATGCTAAAACTTTATTTTTGTTGAGCATCTTCTAACTATAGATACATGATACAACACACAATAGGACATTTTGAAAAATGTTAAGAAATACAAAACTAGTCCATTTCTAAGATTTATAAAAAAAAATATATTTTCATAAAAAAATCATAATCATTGAAATAATATACATGTTGGAACTTTATTTTTGTTGAGTATCTTCCAACTATAGATACCTGATACATCATACTATATGTATGTTATAAAAAAATATCAAAAATTTAGAGAAATGTTCATGGGAAAAAAATTATATAGTGAAATGGATGGTGTTAAAAAAGCATAAAAACTAATTTAAATTGCCAATCAATTATTTATAATCATTTTTCCTGTTATTTAGGTGTATCAAATAAAATGATAAAACATATAGATATAGCAAAATCATTCGAAATAGATTAGTAACTCCGATAATTTTTGAAAGCACTAGAAATCCATGAAATAATAGTAAAATTATTCATTTAATTTAATATGTTAAATAAAATATATATTTTTAAGTAAAATCATAGGTCTGCGAAAAAAAAATCTATATAATGATAAAAAAAACCTTTAAACTTTAATAGCAATGAGATATGTTTTTAAAATAATATTAATTAACTTAACCATGAAAACACTAGAAAACCATGAAAAATAGTAAAGTTATTCATTTAATTTAATATTTTAAATAAAACAAAAAAATTTAGTAAAATCATAGGTCCACCGTAAAAAAAAAACTATATATAATGATCAATAAAAAAAACCTTTAAACATTAATAACAATAAGCTATGTTTCAAAAAAAAAAAATCTAAAAAACTTAACCAACCATGGAGAATCCTAAAACCTAATCAAGAAAACAGATACATCAAACAAAAACATTACACGTGTTAATTCTATCTAAATCTATGCTACATCACATATATTTTTCTATAAAGACTTGGTTAAAAACAGGTCATAATTCCAAAAGCTTCGCTAATTAGGAAGATTATATTCCTTACCAGAAGATATATATGCATGAATAATCCCATTTGGCTACTAATTTACCCTATAAATTCATTGATACTAATTTATCCTAGTTTGACCATGCAAATTAATTAGGATAAATCCAAAATTACCATTTGAAACACGTCTATTTCACTCCAAAGGATTTACATAAGATTAAAAAAGGGAACTTTAAATGCATGAAGTATATATCCTAGTAATAAACACACATGATTATTATCTCCGCATATATATACATACATATGCATAAACATATACACACATACATATGCATATACATATACATACACAGACTCTTCTCTTCCCTCTGTTGCTTGCGAGCTTTAGCCTTTAGTTTTTACGGGTATCCTCTTTTGCTTCTCAAACTATTTGTATCTGAGAGAGAGAGAGATAAGATAAGATAAAGCAAGAGAGATAGAGAGAGAGATATATAAGCGATCCAAACCAGAAGCAATCTTTTCCGTTTGCTTTTTTTGTTTTTTATTTCTCTTTCGTTTGAAGATTCGTATTTCTTTTCTCCGGTAAACTTACAGCGGCGGCTTACGTAGCCGATCCACTCTTCTTCGGACGGAACATAGAAGTTCGCTTTTGTCCTAGAATGTGATCCGGTCTCTACAAGGTTTGAAATATCAGAATTCTCCTCCTTTTTTTTTCATTCCTCTTATCTCTGATTTTTGTGTTTCGATTATCGGAGATAGATATGGTTTTTCTGTTTGGTATTAGAGGAAAAAAATTTGAATTTGTGTTTTTCTCGAACTTTGATTGGTTTCAGGTTACAGTGAAAAGCATGAATCTTTGTTTGATTGTGTAATTCATATTCCAGTGAAAAGAGATGAAGAGGGTTAGAGAAGCGGTTTACGTTGAAGCTCAGATACGAGGACCTACCGTTTCGTCTCGTGGAGAAACGTAAGCTCTAGTGTTTTTTTTTTTATTTGTGTTCTTTTCAAATTCTGCTTTTTGTTTGTTTGTTTGTAAGGATATTAGTTTGGTTTTTCTCTCCGGAGGTCTAAAATTTTTCTTAGGTTAATTACAATTACCATATTATATAGTATCAAATTCTAAATTTCATGTTTGTGTGATGCAGAAATGGTAAGCCACTAAGATTGGTGGAGGGAATATGGGAGGGTTAACAACAAATGATGCCTTGAACTATCTCAAAGCTGTGAAGGATATGCTTCACTTTCCTTGAAGTCATGAAGTAATGCCCTTGCTCTCTCTTCTATTTTGATCTTTCTTCTTACAACAGGAAATATTGTCAGATGTAATCTATTATTAATATCTACATTTGTTGAAGTGAGTATTTGTTAAATGTCTTGTAACTGAAAACATGTGTATACACAAATAGAACATTTTAAAAATATGTATAAATAAAAACTAGTCCATCTCTAAAATCTATAAAGAAATGAATTTTCAAAAAAGAAATTATGATCTTCGAAATTATATACATGTTGAAACTTTTTTGTTCAGTATCTTCCAACTATAGATACATAATACATCATACAATAGGTTTCCCATAGAAAATTATCAAAGATTTAGAGAAATGTTCATTGAAAAAAATTATATGATAAAATAGGTGGTGAGAAAAAAGCACAAATTGAATGATTAGATTATCAATCATTGTGAAGGTTTTACTTATAAACATTTATCTTGGTATTTTTGATGTATAAAATCAAATGATAAAACATATAGATATAGCCAAAGCATTTGAAATAAATTTTTAATCCCGATAATTTTGAAAACACTACAAAACCATGATAAATAAAAAAATTATTCATTTAATTTTATATGTCAAAATAAAATAAAAAATTTCTTAGTAAAATCATAGGTCCACACAAAAACCCTATTTAATGATCAACAAAAAATCTTTTAAACATTAATAACATAAGCTATGTTTAAAAAAAAATCTAGAACTTAATCAATCCTAGAAAATCCATTGACTTTATGTTGAAAAACTTAACCAACCCTAGAGAATCAAATCACAAAACTGTTAGGCACAAAATATATCTGTTGAATTCGTAAAAGAATGAACAAAAAAACCAACCATACTTGTACCTTGACTTCATTCGTTGGTTTCTCAACTATCCATCAGTATTCTCCTTCGATCTCATCAATAGATAGAGTCAATTTTGTATATTTTCTTTCAAAGTCGGAGTCTTTGAAATATCGAGCGTATTTCTCAAACTTCTCAAGGGTGAAAAAACCAGAATTGAAACCAAATTTCTCTTCTTTGGTCGAAACTGATTCAGAGGTAGAGCCAGAGGAACCCATTTTTAACACAAATTCAATGGATTCTCTAGGGTTAGTTAAAAATGGGTTATTCTGTCTCTACCTCTGAATCACTTTTGCCCAAAGAATAAAAATTTGATTTCAACTCTGGTATAGATTTCACTCTTGAGGAGTTTGAGAAATACGCTCGATATTTCAAAAACTCTTACTTTGAAAGAAAATATACAAAATGGACTCCATCTATTGAGAAGATCGAAGGAGAATACTAGCAAATAGTTGAGAAACCAAAGGATAAAGTCGAGATATAGAATAGGGTTTTCTTGGTTGTTCTTTAACAGATTCAATACAAATCAGATTTGTTTGTGCCTAACAGTTTTGTGATTTGATGCCTTGGGCTATCTCAAAGTTGGGAGGATTAATATCCTTATATGTTGTAGTTAGTAATCTTCCTAACTCTATTTTGGTTGAGTATCTTCCAACTATACATACATGATACAACATAATAAGACATTTTGAAAATGTTAAGAAATAAAAAGTAGTCCATTGTTAAGATCTATAAATAAGTGAATTGTCAAAAAAAAAAATCTTGATCTTCAAAATACTATACACGTTGAAACTTTATTTTTGTTGAGTATCTTCCAACTATAGATACATGATACATCATACAATAGGTCTGTCATAGGAAATTATCAAAGAATTATAGAAATGTTCGTGGAAAAAAATTATATAGTAAAATGGGTGGCAAAAAAAAAGCACAAAAATAAATTATTAGATTGTCAATCGATTGTGAAGATTCTACTTATAAACACTTATCTTGGTATTCAGATGTATTAAATCATATGATAAAGCATATAGATATAACAAAAGCACTTGAAATATAATCCGAATAATTTTTTAAAAAATAAAAAGCCATAATAAATCATAAAATTATTCATTAATTTTAATATGTCAAAATTTAATAAAAACTTTTTTAGTAAAACCATAGGTTAAAAAAATCCTAATTAATGTTCAATAAGAATCTGTTTAGACATTAATAATAGTAAGCTATGTTTTTTAAAAAAAAATATAAAACTTAATCAACCCAAGAGAATCCATTGACTTTTTGTGAGAAACTTAGCCAACCCTAGAGAATCGAATATCAAAACTGTTAGGCACAAAACAAATCTGTTGAATTCATTAAAGAACGACCAAGAAAACCGTATTTTATACCTTAACTTTATCGTCAGTCAGTATTCTCCTTCGATCTCCTCAATAGATAGAATCCATTTTGTATCTTTTCTTTCAAAGTATGAGTCTTTGAAATATCGAGCATATTTCTCAAACTCCTCAAGGGTGAAATCCGAACCAGAATCGAAACCAAATTTCACTTCTTAGATCAAAACTGATTCAGAGGAAGAGCCAGAGGAACCTATTCTTAACAAAAATTTAATGAATTATCTAGGTTTGTCAACTATTCACCAGTATTCTCCTTCGATCTTCTCAATAGATGGTCCATATTGTATCTTTTATTTCAAAGTGGGAGACTTTGAAATATCGAGTGTATTTCTCGAACTCCTCAAGAGTAAAATCTGAACCAGAATTACATAATATGGTTTTCTTGGTTGTTCTTTAACAAATTCAATACAAACCAGATTCGTTTGTGCCTAACAATTTTGTGATTTGATGCCTTGGGCTATCTCAAAGTTGGGAAGATTAATATCCATATGTATTGTAGGTAGTAATCCTCCTAACTCTATTTTGGTTGAGTATCTTCCAACGAGAGATACATAATACAACATAATAAGACATTTTGAAAATGTGTAGAAATAAAAAGTAGTCCATTTTTAAGATCTATAAATAAGTGAATTTTGAAAGAAAACTCATGATCTTCGAAATAATATACATGTTGAAACTTAATTTTTGTTAAGTATTTTCGAACTATAGATATATGATACATCATACAATAGGTGTGTCACAGAAAATTATCAAAGGTTTAGAGAAATGTTCATGGAAAAACATTTATATGGTAAAATGGGTTGTGAAAAAAGCACAAAAGTAAATTATTAGATTGCCAATCGATTGTGAAAAAAATTCTACTTATAACCATATATCTTGATATTCAGATGTATTAAATCAAATGATAAAGCACATAGATATAACAAAAGCATTTGAAATAAATTTATAATCACGGTAATTTTGAAAACAGTAAAGCCATGATAAATCATAAAATTATTCATTTAATTTAATATGTCAAAATAAACCAAAAATTTCTTAGTAAAATCATAAGTCTATAAATAAAAAACTCTATTAAATGATCAATAAAAAATCATTTAAACATTAATAACAACAAGCTGTGTTTTAAAAAAAAAATTAAAACTTAATCAACCCTAGAGAATCTATTGACTTTGTGTTGAGAAACGTATACCAACCCTAGAGACTCAAATAAAAAAAAACTGTTAGGCATAAAACAAATTTGTTGAATTCATTAAAAATGACCAAGAAAACCGTATTTTGTACCTCAACTTCATCCGTTGGTTTCTCAACTATACGTCAGTATTCTCCTTCGATCTCCTCAATAGATGGAGTCCATTTTCTATCTTTTGTTTCAACGTAGGAGTCTTTGAAATATCAAGCATATTTTTCAAACTCCCCAAGGGTGAAATCTGAACCAGAATTGAAACCAAATTTCTCTTCTTCGTTCAAAACAAATTTAGAGGCAGAGCCAAAGGAACCCATTCTTAACACAAATCCAATGGATTCTCTAGGGTTGGTTAACAATGGGATCTTCTGTCTCTGTCTTAGAATCAGTTTCGTCCAAAGAAGAGAAATTTAGTTTCAACTCTGGTTCGGATTTCACTTTTGAGAAGTTTGTGAAATACGCTTGATATTTCAAAGACTTAATTTGAAATAAAAATATACAAAATGGACTCCATCTATTGAGGAGATCGAAGAAGAATATTGACGGATAGTTGAGAAACCAACTGATAAAGTCGAGGTACAAAATATGGTTGGTTTTTTTAGTCATTCTTTAACAAATTCAATGCAAAAGAGATTTTTTTGTGCCCAACAGTTTTGTGATTTGATTCCTTGGGCTATCTCAAAGTTGGGAGGACTAATATCCATATATGTTGTAGTGAGTAATCTTCCTAACTTTATTTTTGTTGAGTTTCTTCCAACTATAGATACATGATACAACATAATAAGACATTTTTGAAAATGTTTAGAAATAAAAAGTAGTCCATTTTAAAAATATATAAATAAGTGAATTTTGAAAAACAAAATTCATGATCTTCGAAATTATATACATGTTGAAACTTTATTTTTGTTTAGTATCTTCTAACTATAGATAAATGATACATCATACAATAGGTCTATCATAAAAAATTATCAAGGTTTAGAGAAATGTTCATGAAAATGATTTACATGGTAAAATGAATGGTAAAAAAAACACAAAATAAATTATTAGATTGCCAATCGATTGTGAATGTTTTACTTATAAACATTTATCTTTGTATTCAGATGTATTAAATCAAATGATAAGACATATAGATATAACAAAGCATTTGAAATAAATTGATTATCCGGATAATTTTGAAAACTATAAAAAAGCCATTATAAATCATAAAATTACTCATTTAATATGTCAAAATAATATAAAAACTTCTTAGTAAAAGCATAGGTTCACAAAAAATATTCTATTTAATGATCAATAAAAATCTTTTAGACATTAATAACAATAATCTATGTTTTTTTAAAAAAATCTAAAACTTAATCAACCCTAGAAAATACATTGACTTTATGTTGAGAAACTTAACCCAACCCTAGAGAATCAAATAAAAAAAGTGTTAGACACAAAACAAATATGTTGAATTCGTTAAAAAATGACCAAAAAACCAACCATATTGTGTATCTCGACTTTATCCGTTTGTTTCTCAACTATCTGTCAATATTCTCCTTCAATCTCTTCAATAGTTGGAGTCTATTTTGTACCTTTTCTTTCAAAGTATGAGTCTTTGAAATATCGAGTGTATTTCTCAAACTCCTCGAAGGTGAAATCTGAACCAGAATTGAAACCAAATTTCTCTTCTTTGGCCGAAACTGATCAGAGGCAGAGCAAGAGGAACCCACTCTTAACACAAATCCTATGGATTCTCTATCGCTGGTTAATAATTGGTGCTTCTGTCTATGCCTCTGAATCAGTTTCATCTTAAGAAGAGAAATTTAGTTTCAACTCTGGTTCGAATTTAACTCTTGAGGAGTTAGAGAAATACGCTTGATATTTCCAAGACTCCTACTTTGAAACAAAATATACAAAATGAACTCCATCTATTGTGAAGATTGAAGGAGAATACTGGCGAATGGTTGAGAAACCAAAGAATGAAGTCGGTTACAGAATATGGTTTTCTTGGTCGTTCTTTAACAAATTCAATACAAACTAGATTTGTTTGTGCCTAACAGTTTTTTGATTTGATGCCTTGGGCTATACTAGAAAACCCTATAATAGCATAAGTTAAATCGCTATCGAGTAGCGCTATAATACATAAAAATTATTATAGGTTCCGCTGTCCTAGCGTTCATGACAACGCTATAATAGCACTTTTCGTATATCATTAATATCCATATTTGTTTGTTGTAGTGAGTAATCCTTCCAACTTTATTTTTGTTGAACATCTACCAACAATAGATACATGATATAATACACAATTGGAGATTTGAAAGTATGTAGAAATAAAAATAGTATATAGATCTATAAAGAAGTGTACTTTCACAAAAAAATTGTGATCTTCGAAATAATATACATGTTAAAACTTTATTTTTGTTGAATATCTTCCAACTATAGATATATGATACAACACACAATAGGACATTTTGTAAAATGTGTAGAAATACAAAACTAGTCCATCTCTAAGATCTATAAAAAAAAGTATTTTCATAAAAAATTCATAATCATCGAAATAATATACATGTTGGAACTTTTTTTGTTGAGTATCTTCCAACTATAGATACATGATGCATCATATTATATGTATGTCATAAAAAAATATCAAAAATTTAGAGAAATGTTCATGGGAAAAAATTTATATGGTGAAATGGGTGGTGATAAAAAAGCATAAAAGTGAATTTAAATTGCCAATCAATTATTTATAATCATTTTTATTTGTATTTGTATTAAATAAAATGATAAAACATATAGATATAGCAAAATCATTCGAATTAGATTAGTAACTCCGATAATTTTTGAAAACACTAGAAATCCATAAAATAATAGTAAAATTATTCATTTAATTTAATATGTTAAATAAAAAAATATTTCTTAGTAAAATCATAGGTCTACCAAAAAAAAACTCTATAAAATGATATTAAAAAACCTTTAAACTTTAATAGCAATAAGATATGTTTTTTTTAAAAAAAAAATCTAATTAACTTAACCATGAAAACACTAGAAAGCCATGAAAAATAGTAAAATTATTCATTTAATTTAATACTTTAAATAAAACAAAAACAAAGTTAGTAAAATCATAGGTCCACCGTAAAAGAAAAAACTCTACATAATGATCAATAAAAAAAAACTTTAAACATTAATTTTTATAAGCTATGTTTCAATAAAAACATCTAAAAAAACTTAACCAACCATAGAGAATCCTAAAACCTAATCAAGAAAACAGATACATCAAACAAAAACATTACACGTGTTAATTCTATCTAAATCTATGCTACATTTTCTAAAAAGACTTGGTTAAAAATAGGTCATAATTCCAAAAGCTTAGCTAATTAGGAAGATTATATTCCTTAACAGAAGATATATATGCATGAATAATCCCATTTGGCTACTAATTTACCCTATAAATTCATTGCTACTAATTTATCCTAGTTTGACCGTGCAAATTAATTAGGATAATCCAAAATTACCATTTGAAACACGTCTATTTCACTCCAAAGGATTTACATAAGATTAAAAAGGGAACATTAAATGCATGAAGTATATATCCTAGTAATAAACACACTTGATTATTATCTCCGCATATATAAATATACACATACATATGCATAAACATATACACATACATATGCATATACATATACATATACATACACATATACATACACAGACTCTTCTCTTCCCTCTGTTGCTCGCGAGCGTTAGCCTTTGGTTTTTACGGGTATCCTCTTTTGCTTCTCAAACTATTTGTATCTGAGAGAGAGAGATCAGATAAGATAAAGCAAGAGAGATAGAGAGAGATAGAGAGAGATATATAAGCGATCCAAACCAGAAGCAATCTTCTCCGTTTGCTTTTTTTTGTTTTTTTATTTCTCTTTCGTTTGAAGATTCCTATTTCTTTTCTCCGGTAAACTCACGGCGGCGGCTTACGTAGCCGATCCACTCTTCTTCGGACGGAACATAAAAGTTCGCTTTTGTCCTAGAATGTGATCCGGTCTCTACAAGGTTTGAAATATCAGAATTCTCCTCTTTTTTTTATTCCTCTTATCTCTGTTTTTTGTGTTTCCATTATCGGAGATAGATCTGGTTTTTCTGTTTGGTATTTGAGGGAAAACAATTTGAATTTGTGTTTTTCTGGAACTTCGATTGGTTTCAGGTTACAGTGAAAAGCATGAATCTTTGTTTGATTGTGTAATTCATATTCCCGTGAAAAAAGATGAAGAGGGTTAGAGAAGAGGTTTACGTTGAAGCTCAGATACCGTTTTGTCTCGAGGAGAAACGTAAGCTCTTTTGTTTTTTTTTATTTGTCTTCTTTTCAAAATCTGTTTTTTTTTTGTTTGTTTGTAAGGATATTAGTTTGGTTTTTCTCTCTGGAGGTCTAAAATTTTTCTTAGGTTAATTACTATCACCATATAGGCTTAAACAAAGTTTCAAATTCTTAATTTCATGTTTGTGTGATGCAGAAATGGTAAGCCACTAAGATTGGTGGAGGAGGAAATATGGGAGGGTTAACAACAAATGATGCCTTGAGCTATCTCAAAGCTGTGAAGGATATGTTTCACTTTCCTTGGAATCATGGACTTTAAATTTCAGAGGTAATTGATGCCTTTACTCTCTCTAATCTATTTTGTTCTTTCTTCTTACAACAGGAAATGTGCTCAGAAGTAATGTAGTATTAATATCTACATTTGTTTTAGTAAGTAATCCTCTCAATTTTATATTTGTTGAGTATCTTCTAACTATAGATACATGATACAACACATGATATGACATTTTAAAAGTATATAGAAATAAAAACGATTCCATCTTTAAACTTTATAAAGAAATTCATTTTCAAAAAAAAATTATAATCTTCGAAATATTATACATGTTGAAACTTTATTTTTGTTGAGTATCTACCAACTATAGATACATGATACATCATACAATAGGTCTGCACAGAAAATTATCAAAGATTTAGAGAATGTTCATGGAAAAAAATATATGGTAAAATAGGTGGTGAGAAAAAAATCACAAAGTGAATTATTAGATTGTCTGTAAAAGTTTTACTTATAAACATTTATCTAGGTATTCAGATGCATTAAATCAAATGATAAAATATATAGATATAGCAAAAACATTTGAAATAAATTTGTAATCCCGATAATTTTGAAAACACTACAAAACCATGATAAATCAAAAAGTATTCATTAAAATTAAAATGTCAAAATAAAACAAAAATTTCTTAGTAAAATCATAGGTCCACAAAAACCCCTTTTTAATGATCAATAATAATCTTTTAACATTAATAACAATAAGCTATGTTTAAAAAAAAAATATAAAATTTAATCAACCCTAGAGAATCCATTGACTTTATGTTGAAAAACTTAACCAATCCTAGAGAATCAAATCACAAAACTGTTAGGCACAAAAAAATCTATTGAATTCATTAAAAAATGACCAACAAAACCAACCATATTATGTACCTCGACTTCATCCGTTGGTTTTTCAACTATACGTCAGTATTCTCCTTCGATCTCCTCAATAGATGGAGTCCATTTTGTATATTTTCTTTAAAGTATGAGTCTTTGAAATACCGACCGTATTTCTCAAAGGTGAAATCTGAACAAAAATTGAAAACAAATTTCTCTTCTTTGGTTGAAACTAATTCTGAGGCAGAGCTAGAGGAACCCATTGTTAACACAAATTCAATGGATTCTCTAGGGTTGGTTAACAATGTTTTCTTATGTCTCTACCTCTGAATCATTTTTGTCTAAAGAAGAGAAATTTGGTTTCAACTCTGGTTCGGATTTCACTCTTGAGAGTTTGAGAAATGCACTTGATATTTAAAGACTCATAATTTGAAATAAAAGACACAAAATGGACTCCATCTATTGAGAAGATCGAAGGAGAATACTGCCGAATAGTTGAGAAACCCAATGAATGAACTCGAGGTACAGAATATGGTTTTCTTGGTCGTTCTTTAACAAATTCAATACAAACCAGATTTGTTTGTGTCTAACAGTTTGTGATTTGATGCCTTGGCCTATCTCAAAGTTTTTTTTGGGGGGTGGGGGGATTAATATCCATATATGTTGTAGTTAGTAATCCTCCTAACTTTATTTTTGTTGAATATCTTCCAACTATAGATATATGATACAACATAATAAGACATTTTGAAAATTTGTAGAAATAAAAAGTAGTATTGTATTACAGATTTTTAAATAAGTGATTTTTTTAAAAAAAATATCATGATCTTCGAAATAATATAGATATTAAAAATTTATTTTTGTTGAGAATCTTCCAACTATAAATACATCATACATCCTACAACAAGTCTGTCATTGAAAATTATAAAAGGTTTAGAGAAATGTTAATTGAAAAAAAAATATATGGTAAAAGAGGTGGTAAAAAAAAGCACAAAAGTAAATGATTAGATCGCCAATCGATTGTGAAGGTTTACTTATAAACATTTATCTTGATATTCAGATGAACTAAATCAAATGATAAAACTTATAGATATAGCAAAAGCATTTTGAAATAAATTTGTAATCCCGATAATTTTGAAAACACTACAAAACCATGATAAATCAAAAATTATTCATTAAATTTAATATGTCAAAAGAAAACAAAAATTTCTTAGTAAAATCATAGGTCCACAAAATAACCCTATTTAACGATCAATAAAAAATCTTTAAAACATTAACAACAATAAGCTATGTTTTTTAAAAAAATCTAAAACTTAATCAACCCTAGGAAATCCATTGAATTTATGTTGAAAAACTTAACCAACCCTAGAGAATCAAATCACAAAACTGTTAGACACAAAACAAATCTGTGCTAAACAAATGGGTTTAGCTGGAGAAAATTGGGTTTAATCGGGTGATTCCGAGCTAAGTTTAACATTCACAGAGCTAAATCAAGTTTTGTCTGAGCTAAAATCAGCTAGCCGGGATTTTCGGGAAGTTAAGGGTGATATTCCGATAAGCCAAGTTTTTCGGGACTTGGTCGAAATTCGGAAAAGGTTGGTCGGGAGCAGACAGCTTTTGTCAGCTTCAGGTGTGCGCATGAGCAGTTATCGGGTAAACACGTTCGGGAAAAAGTGCGGGAATGGTTATCGGCTGTAGTCGACCGAGTGTTTACGCAGGAATAGTTATTGTCGGGTAAAATATGCGCGGGAGCAGTTTTTAGCCGAGAGAGAGTGCGGATTGACGTGGGAATGGTTTCTTGACGGTTTTCTGTGGAAAATCAAGTGATGAGCGCCTATATAATTAAGGCCTCTAGCTCATGTTATTCTCTTCGCACGACCAAAGAACTCAGAAAGATTGAGAAATACCGTTTTAAGAGAATTTAGTCGAGAGAAATCATCTGTAGTCGAGAGATATTTGATTCTAGCCAATGGCGATTCTGATTCTGTCGAGGGTGATCCAGATTCAGCGGAGCGATCGTGGGAACAAGTCTGGGCGATCGAGAAATCTGTCTTTACTGAATCTGTCCGAGAAAAGCTAAGATGAGTGCATGACCCTGGCCTAGTTTGGTCGTATTCTTGTTTAGATTCTAGTCGGTTGCATGTAAGTTTCTGTGCTTGTCATGACATATTATGCTGGCTACCATGATGATCGATACACCTTGTCGGCGATCTGGATTAGGCAATACGCTCGTGGCTGTGATGCTCGCCGAGGCTTGTCTGGTTGCGGGAGGATTGGCCGGATAAGCGTATAGTTTTCTGTTTCTGATGAGCACTGTGCTTGATTTTTGTTTGATGCGATTATGTTATGGCTCAGTGAGACGGGATGACCGTTCTCACTAAGCAGTTCTGTTGCTTATGCCTCCTTTTATGGATGCAAGTAGTAAAGATGTCTGATCAGCGTGTGCGGACTAAGACTGTTAAGGAAAAGATGGTAGGATCTGGGTAGTTAAGGTTTAGTCAATGTAATAGTTTATTTGGGAACGATCATTGTACTAGAACCTCGATTTTTATCCAAGTATTTCTGCTTTAATCCACTTATGTACGGTTAAGTCTTTTCTAAACGAACCAAATGCCAAAAAGTTTAAGAAATGCTAAGTAAATTCTGGACCGAAATTTGACTAAGTGTTAGTTAGAAATAAAATCCGGGTTAGGGTGCTACATTTTGCGGAAAAAAAAGTAATGACATTTTAGTTATTATCTTTTTTTAATATTTCAAAAAAAATACTTTCGAATATGCTAAGTTAGTCTAGTAATAAAAATAAAAGTGTGTCAAATTAATAATAAACATAGATTTTAAAGTTAGTTTAGTCACTACAACAAAAATGGCATTAGAATAGCATATTATTTTAGCGCAGTTTCTTTAACTGCTATTATAGATAGTATCGAGAGTTAGAGTTACTCCATCATAGCATTCTAAAAATGCGAAGCCAAAATAACTCTAAGCAGAAAGCTAAAATTTATTTTCCTCTCACAAATTCACTAATGATTGCCAATTTATCCTAAGATAAGATACTGCATTTAAGTGTATATATCCAAAAAAAATATACACGCATACAAAAAAACCTCTTAAGATAAGTTTCTATTATTCGCCTGTCTCAAATATCTCTCCTCACTGCATTTACGGTAACTCACTCTCTCTTGCCGCCTCTTTCTCTCTCCTCACTCTCTATGCCCGCCTCTTTCTCTAGCTCGCTGATTCACACCACCCAAGTATTTGTGGTTTCTGATATCGCAGCTCTAGGGATTTCTGGTGATGTCTTGTCATGGCTTTAGGGTTTACTAAAATTTCTTTTGCCTCTCATAAATTCACTAATGATCACCAATAGTAGCCAAAGATAAGATTCTGCGTTTAGTGTATATATAAAAAAAAAAACACATACAAAAAATTAGACCTTTTAAAAAAAATCATTTAAGGTAAGTTTCTATTATTTGCCTCTCTTAAATCTCTCTCCTCACTGTCTAACTCCCTTTATTTCCTCACTCTCTTTTGCCGCCTATCTCTCTCTCTCCTCACTCTCTATGGCTGCCTCTTTCTCTAGCTCGCTGTTTCACACCACCCAAGTATTTTTGGTTTCTGATATCGCAGCTCTAGGGATTTCTGGTGATGTTTTGTCATGGCTTTAAAATTTACTAAAATTTCTTTTGCCTCTCATAAATTCACTAATGATCGCCAACAGTAGCCAAAGATAAGATTCTGCGTTTAGTGTATATATCAAAAAAAAAACACATACAAAAAATTAGACCTTTTAAAAAAATCATTTAAGGTAAGTTTCTATTATTTGCCTCTCTTAAATCTCTCTCCTCACTGTCTAACTCCCTCTATTTCCTCACTCTCTCTTGCCGCCTCTCTCTCTCTCCTCACTCTCTATGGCTGCCTCTTTCTCTAGCTCGCTGTTTCACACCACCCAAGTATTTGTGGTTTCTGATATCGCAGCTCTAGGGATTTCTGGTGATGTTTTGTCATGGCTTTAGGATTTACTAAAATTTCTTTTGCGTCTCATAAATTCACTAATGATCGCCAACAGTAGCCAAAGATAAGATTCTGCGTTTAAGTGTATTTATCAAAAACAATTACACACATATAAAAAATTAGACCTTTAAGAAAATCCCTTAAGGTAAGTTTCTATTATTCGCCTCTCTCAAATATCTCTCCTCACTGTCTAACTCCCTCTTTTTCCTCACTCTCTCTTGCCGCCTCTCTCTCTTTCTCTCCTCACCCTCTATGGCTGCCTCTTTCTCTAGCTCGCTGTATCACACCACCCAAGTATTTTTGGTTTCTGATATCGCAGCTCTAGGGATTTCTGGTGATGTCTTGTCATGGCTTGCGCTCATGGTGTCGTTCCTTGCAGCCTGTGCTGTTGGCAGTAGTTTTCGTTGGTGTTTTGTTTCAAAAATTCTGCCCAAACCCATGAGTTGAAGGTTGGTTGTAATCGATTTTGGTTCTGTCTTGGTTGAAGCCTCGATTTGGATACTTCAAATTATCTATGATTTCACTCGTTATTTGTCTTTAGTTTGTTGTGTTTCTGATTGCTTTTACGCATTCCACCTAAAAGCTTGTGTCTTGTCTGTTAAATACCAATGCTGAGTCCTTTATCCACCAAGTGTTCTGAATGAGTTTTATTATCTGTTCACGAATCTATGAAGTAGTGAGACTTCTCGACCTTCTTTTTTGTACATTTTGAGTTGGTGATTGTTTTACGATCAGCTTTAGTATTCGTTGATAGATTCTTGGCTACTGTTTATGTATAGCATTGTCAATTTTCTATCAGCTGATTTTCATCGAGAGAAGGTAAAAAGTCAAAGTTTCTTTTAAGTTTTTCGAAAATAAAATGTCAATGTATGTTTTGATCAACTTTCTATCTACTTCAGGTTTTCCTAGGATAGAGAAGCTGGAGATTGAAGGAGGAGGTTTCCACACCAACAATTATGCTGTTCGAGGCTATTATTTTGGTGGTGAAGAGGGTAAACGTAAATAGACCAACTTATATGATGTTCGAGGCTATTATTTTGGTGGTTAAGAAAGGTAAAATCCAATGGCTTAGATCAATGGTTGGAAGCCCTGATCTCATCTTGATTCCAGGTACACAAAACTTGTTTCACATTGTTATTTCCTTCATGTCTAATAGTAAACCCTAGCCTTTCTCGTAAGACTCTTAATTCGGTTATCTTGTATTCAAATACCAGGAAAAGTTTCAACCATTTTCATCAGTGGATTTGGTCCATTTTGGTTTTTGTGTAGGTGAGACATGAAGGATGTATAAAGCTAATGTGGATGATGTCAGACTGGTCATTGTATATACACCCATAGGTGAAGATGGTGTTGGAGGAGATCCAATTTTGTGCAATGGGATTCATGTTGATGTTTAATTTTCAGAACATAATCTTTATAGAGAAGTGAAGCAGAAATTAGAAACTGGGTTAGTGAAGCTTGAGGTAAGATTTTAACTTTGTATTTTGTTTCCTTACCTTCACTAGAGCACTACTTCATGTTCTTTCTTCTTCGATCTTTTGGAATCAGGTGCTGTGTGACAAGGACCCTTATCCAGAAAAGGCATGTACTTCCAAAAAACGTTTATGGTGTTTACAATTGATTTGTTGTTCATCGAGTCAGGTTTTTTCTAAAAGGTGAAAGTGCTGATGATTGTAGATTGTGGGAGAGAAAAATCTCGAGAGACATGCTAGAGATGAACATGCAGAGAATAAAGGTTGTGAAACAAGGTCAAAAGTTGTGAAACCAGGTTTAACTATATCTTTTGTGATTAAAAGGAATTCATAAGTTTGGAGTTTGATTTGCTCTTTCAGATAACATACTTGATTTCAGTTCACTCTTTTTATCCTATAAAACTGGAAACTCAAGGCTTTTTCTTTGTTTTACGGTTGTAGTGTATTGGTACAACAACATTGGATGAGTACAAGAAGCACATTGAGAAAGATCATGCATTGGGGAGAAGGTTCCAACCTGTGAAGGTACATAAAGTACATTGAGAAAGATCCATCACATGATGGATGTTTTTTTTTTTCCTAAAATTTCTGGAATTATATTGATAAAGACCAAAGTTACATAAGGGGAAAGAAGGAAAAAGACATCTTACGATGAATAACCGGAACAAACAACCGAAAGAAGAGAGTAAAAGAACCAAAGCTAGGAGGCACGAAACCATAGCTGGAGAGCCTCTTGAAACTTCGGAGAGAGCCGCATGGCTGAGCAGATGTTGCGGATGGAGCGGTCCAGGAGCACGATCAAGCCGGAGACGGGGGTCCTGATTCCTCTGAAAATGCGGGAGTTCCTCTCCTGCCATAAAACATAGATGATGCAATGCGCAGCAATGAGCCTAAGGAAGGCCAGACTTGAGTTTTGCTGGGGGACAATGAGCCAGTCAAGAAAGTGGTCCCAAGAACTGAATCCAATGAAGCACCAACTCCAAATCTCGTGACTGAAGTGGCACTTAAGAAAGAGATGATCTCTGTTCTCTCCGTAGATTTCGCAGAGATAACAAGTATCATCACCCACAACACCCCAATCAAATAAACGAGAAAGAACAGGCATCCTGTTAAGAGAACACAGCCACATCGTGAAGGAGTGCTTCGGAACTGAACCGGAGAACCAAACTCTGTTGTGCCAAGGAACCTCGGCCTGCTCTGGTCTGATAGAAGACCAAGTATCTGAGAAGCTGAAAAAGTCTTTAGCATCTCCCAATTTTCGTTTCCAAAGGAATTTGTCTACAGTATTAGGCTTGGACCGATGTTAGGAAGGTAAGAAATTGCTCAATCCTGTCACTACGAGCACCTCGAAACATCCAGCCCTCATCCGATATTGCATGTGCGACTTTTGCATCCAGGGGAAGCCCAAGAAGCTGGTGACAATCTGCACCGAGGAAATCATGGAGTTGACCAAAAGGGGTCTAACTATCAAACTAAAAGTAGTAGTCTTGACCATTTTCAATCTCGCAAGATAGGAAGCCGGAGGCCACAGATCTAAGTTTGAGGAGTTGTTTCCACATTGAAGAGCCTTTTGCATTAGGCGAGAGCTCCTAGAAACTTTTCCTCCTCAACTTAAATCTCTTACACCAAGCCACCCAGAGGGAACCCGCCGATGAGAAGAGAAGCCAGATCAATTTGAGACCATAGACCTTATTCCACAAACTGATATTATGCAAACCCAAACCTCCCTGGCTCTTTGGCGAGCAAACTTTATCCCAACTCACTTTGCATTGTTTCGGGATTTCCGAAGAGCCCGACCATAGGGAGAGCCTGCAGATTTTTTTTAAGTCTTTGATGCAGCGTCTTGGAAGAATAAAAGCAGAGCACCAGTAGCCAACGATATTCTGAATAACAGAGGAGAGCAGTTGAAGTCTCCCTGCATAAGAGAGATGTCTCACATGATGGATGCTGCTTTTAGTGAATGAATGTTTGGATGTTTCGGTCAAGAAAAACGCTTTTTCTCTCTCCAGCCGTTTCCTCTCCCAATCTTTTTCAGCCGCCAAACCCTAATATCTTGATCTTTCTCCTTGGTGGTTGGCGCTCCTCGCCGCTGCCGGGGAGACCTTTGTCCTCTTCGGTTTGATTCGCCTGGGGCGGTGCGTCGGTGGTGCTTTGGTGGCTCTGTGCGGATGGTTGTATCGAAGGAGGTGTGTGGCTTTTGGCAGATCATTTGCTTTTCGACTTCCGGTGGTAGATCCATGGCGCTCGGTGTGGGATCTCTCTAGATCTTGGTGTTGCCGCTGCGTTTTCTCTCATGGTGGTGCAGTTAGACGGATTTTCTAAGCGGTGCGTGGTGTGAGATCTTCGAGGACGGGTCTCGGCGTGCTGCTATCAGATCTGCTTCTTTCCTCTCCTCCCTTAGTGTATCAAAGCCTGTGGCGAGCTCGGCGTCGTCTCTAGGTTAGCTCGCAGCGGCAGCGTTTCTTCAAGGCGGTGACTTTCCTGGTGGCTCTGCGCGTGCTTCTGGTGGCAGCGTGAGGTATATTGTGCCAAATCGGGTGTTCAAGTGCTCAGTCTCGGTGCGGTGTTGCTCAGTTCCAACAGATTTTTTTGTCTCTGGTGGCTCCTTGTCTCGTCGTTGTTGCGGATGTTTGCTTGTTTCTCTCTGATGGATTAAGTGTTTCTGTTTGTGTGCTTTGGATTGAGAATGCTTTTAGTTCGGTCTTGTGTCTTGTTCGCGTGGCTTTCGGAGGAGGTAGTAAGGCTGTCTTTGCTTGTTGTCGCTTGGCTATGTGCTAGCCGACATCGGGAGGATCTTGGTAGAGTTAGTAGCGCTTCTTAGCTTCGACAGCTAGTGTAGTCCTGTCCTAGTGCTGGATCTAGGTTTGTTAGTTGTATGCCGATTATTAGATTTTGAGGGCAGTCTTTGATCGGGTTTTCTTGGCTTCTTAGAGGAATAGCTCTTTTTCAGGCTGCCGGATGAAACAGCTTCCGCTCTGCTTTGTGGATGTTTCTTCGAGCATTCTTCTAGTTTTCTCCTTTTGATCATATGTTGGTTCCACTTTTCCTCGGATCGTCTCAAGCTCTTTATCGCTATTGTTTGATGCCAAATTGCTTTATTGCTATAGTGTCAATTAGTACCGATTGTATTTTGTTTCCATGTTTTTTTCACGTTTTTTGCCATGAGACCAATCTGTTAGGTCGAACATTTTGTTTAACAATTTGTAACATCTAAAAATTTTGTTTTTAATGAATATTTACAATTTAGCAAAAAAAAAATGTATGGATGTTTCTTTTGGTGAAGGAATGTAGAAAAGTAGCTTGTTAATCATCTCAACTTCCATGTAGTTAAACTATTTATGTAAACTACAATTATGTATCTTTTGACGATTCATGGAATGAAACATGTTTTTAAAATAACTTCTGAATATATATTGGAAACTAAATTATTATATGCTGTAAAGTAGCGACCAAATATATTGAAATAATATAGTAAATCATCATTTGTGATGAGCACGTAAAAAAGGCTACAACATAATATAAAACAGCACTAAAAAATGTTATAATAAATATATTAAAACATTCGATTAGAGCTATAATAGTAAAACATATAATAGTATACGTAAAACCGCTATCGAGTACCGCTATAATACATAAAACCTATTATGGGCTTGACTGGTTTAAACACAACGGTTGCGGTTGCGAGTACGAGAGTTTGCGGAAGCGGACGATTGCGGTTTTGAGCGTTATTCAGCGGTTTGCATGACTGATTAAACTTTTTAAGGTGGATCCATTTGCGGGACATTTTTGACTGGCAAACCAGCGGTTTATTTAGCGGTTAAACATAAAATTACCAAAATAAACATCATATATAATTATAAAAAAACAATTATGATTAATATCATAATCATTAGTTCAAAATAATTAATAAAAATTATAAATAAATATTAAATAATTCTTTTAAAAACTAATAAATTTTATAATAATATGTTTTATTTCAATTTTTGGGAACATCACCCAAAATAGTGTTTAGTAATATAATAGACTCGAAAAATTTTGCTCAAATACGTGGATCTTCTGGATTTGTCTTATGCATGATGTAAAATTTCGTGAACTGATCTAATCGATTTTTTGCACGACCCAACTCAAATCAACTCCAAATTGCTCATTAGTATTCTTCAAAATACATTCTTTCGTGCACTCAAAAATCTAGGATATTTATTTTGAGTTTGTTTTTTACAATGATCCGTTGAAGTAACGCACATGTCATCTCGTTTGATCATGTAACTTTCTGAAAAACAAAAAAAAAAGAATTATAACAAACTAATTTTGTAATTAATAAAATACATATTTATAATTTCTTACTTTAAAAATGGAAACAGAACAATTAATATAAATGAATTAAACCAAAGTATTGGCACCTATGCTTGTATCTTAATTTTCTTCAACTCATATAAAAGCCATGATTACATACTAGAACTTGATAGAAAATGTGAGAGGTTAGGGTTTATATATATAGGAGAAGATTAGTATGGTTAGGGTTTTATAATTGTTTTTAACGTGATCTTTTATTTTTTTTAGCATGATTTTAGTTTTTTATTTTTATTTTTTTACCTAACCGCTACCGCCCGCAACCGCAAACGCTGGCGGGAAGCAGCTTTTGGATTTCAGCTGTATAAAACGATACGGAACGATTTGCAATAAAACGCCACTAACCGCTACCAACCGCAAATGCTGCGTTTGCGGGTGATAGCGGGTGAACCAATCAATACCTCCCACTGTCTTAGCGTTTATGATATCGCCACTATACCCATATAATAGTAGCGTTTTTTTGTGTATTAATAATACCCATATATTATTAATATCCCATATTTCTTCTTCCAACTATAGAGATACATAATACAACAAACAATAGAACATTTGAAAATGTGTGGAAATAAAAACTAATTCATCTCTAAAAACTCTAACAAAGTGTATTTTTACAAACAAAAAAAAATTACGATCTTTAAAATAATATACATGTTAAAACTTTATTTTTTTGTTGAGTATCTTCCAACTATAGATATATACAACACACAATAGGACATTTTGAAAATGTGTAGAAATAAAAACTAGTCCATCTCTAAGACTTATAAAAAAGTTTATTTTTCACCCAAAAAACATGATCTTCAAAATAATATACATGTTAAAACTTCATTTTTGTTGAGTATCTTCCAACTATAGATACATGATACATCATATAATAGGTCTGTCATAGTAAATTATCAAAGATTTAGAGAAATATTCATGTAAAAAATTATATGGTAAAATGGGTGGTGAGAAAAAAGCACAAAAGTGAATTATTAGATTGCCAATCTATGGTGAAAGTTTTACTTGTCAAATGATAAAATATTTAGATATAGCAAAAGCATATGAAACAAATTTTTAATCCCACTTTTGAAAACACTAAAAAGCCATAAGAAATCATAAAATTATTTATTTAATTTAATATATCAAAATAAAACAAAAGTTTCTAAGTAAAATCATAGGTCCACAAAAAAAAATCTATCTAATAATCAATAAAAAAATCCTTTAAAGTTTAAACATTAATAACAATAAGCTATATTTTAAAAAAAATCTAAAATCTAACCAACTCTAGAAAATCCTAAAACCTAATCAAGAAAGCAGATACATCAAACAAAAATATTACACGTGGTAATTCTATCTAAATCTATGCTACATCACATATATTTTTTTTTCTATGTAGACATGGTTAAAAACAGGTCATAATTTCAAAACTTAGCTAATTAGGAAGATTATATTCCTTAACAGAAGATACATATGCATGAATAAAAATCCCACTTTGCTACTAATTTACCCTTTGAATTCATTGTATATAAAACCGTGCCCTCATTTTGACCATGCAAATTAATTAGGAAAATCCAAAATTACCATTTGAAACACATCTATTTCACACTCCAAAGGTTATAATTAAAAAGGGAACTTTAAATGCATGAGTATATCCTAGTTATAAACACACTTGATTATTATCTCCGCATATATATATACACATACATATGCATATACATATACACAGGCCTTCTCTTCCCTCTGTTGCTCGCGAGCTTTAGCCTTTGGTTTTTACGGGTAACCTCTTTCGCTTCTCAAACTATTTGTATCTCAGAGAGAGAGAGAAACAGAGATAAAGCGAGAGAGATAGAGAGAGATAAGAGAGATCCAAACCAGAAGCAATCGTCTCCGTTTGCTTTTCTTTGTTGTTTATTTCTCTTTTTTCGTGTGAAGATTCGTATCTCTTTTCTCCGGCAAACTCACGGCGGCGGGTTACGTCGCCGATCCACTCTTCTTTAATCGCTTCTATGTACGTTTTATCTTCTTCGGACGGAACATAGAAGTTCGCTTTTGTCGTAGAATGTGATCCGGTCTCTGTAAGGTTTGAAATATCAGAATATCTCCTTTCTTAAGTTTTATCCTTTTTACCTTCGATTTTTTTTCGATTATGGGAGATAGATCTGGTTTTTCTGTTTGTTATTAGAGGGAAAAAGATTTGAATTTGTGTTTTTTTCTCGAACTTCGATTGGTTTCAGGTTTATAGTGAAAAGCGTGTATCTTTGTTTAATTGTGTAATTCATATTCCGGTGAAAAGAAATGAAGAGGGTTAGAGAAGAGGTTTACGCTGAAGCTCAGATACGAGGACCTACCGTTTCGTCTCGAGGAGAAACGTAATCTCTTTTTGTTTTTTGATTTGTGTTCTTTTCAAATTCTGTACTTTTTTTGTTTGTTTGCAAGGGATATTAGTTTGATTTTTCTCTCTTGAGGTCTACAATTGTTCTTGGTTTAACTACCTTATATGAGCAGAGTTACAGCAGTTTCAAAGGGGGAAATTTAATTTGATTTTTCGATGTTTAAATGCCGAAAAGCAGCTTCATGTTTGTGTGATGCAGAAATGGTAAGCCATTAACGATTGGTGGAGGAGGAGGGAATATGGGAGGGCTAACAACAAATGATGCCTTGAGCTATCTCAAAGCTGTGAAGGATATGTTTCAAGACAAGAAAGAGAAGTATGACACTTTCCTTGAAGTCATGAAAGACTTTAAAGCTCAGAGGTAATTGATGCATTTTTGCTCTCTCTTCTACTTTGGTCTTTCCTCTTACAACCGGAAATGTGATTTAATTTCTTCGTTTCTCATGTTTGGTTTGTAGGGTTGACACAAATGGTGTCATAGCAAGAGTGAAAGAGTTGTTCAAGGGCTATGATGACTTGCTTTTGGGTTTTAATACCTTCTTGCCCAAAGGGTATAAAATAACCCTCCCGGAGAAGAGGCCAGTGGACTTCGGAGAAGCTATCGAATTTGTGAACAAGATCAAGGTATGTATGTAGTGTTGTGAATCATATTATCATATACCAGTTTTGTCATGAACTAAACAGTTAACGTTACTGGTGATTTGTTGCTCTAGGCGCGATTTGGGAATGATGACCGTGCGTATAAAAGATTTCTAGACATCTTGAACATGTATAGAAAGGAAAGCAAGTCCATCGCCGATGTCTATCAAGAGGTGATTTACAGTAAATGTCCATAGTGCTGATTTGCTCTACTTTTCTGCCTCGCATTTTAGTTGATTAAAGCCGGATTTCTTGTGATTTATTTTTTTTTTCTGATTCCTATCTGCTCTACAGGTTGCTCTGTTGTTCCATGACCATAAAGATCTACTTGTGGAGTTTGTTCATTTCTTACCTGATACTTCGGGATCAGGTTCTGTGTACCCTTTTTCCGGAAGAAATGCAGTACCCCGTGATAATAATTCTGCAGTTCCTGCCATGCATCCAAAGCATTTTGATAAGGTTTCTCTTATTCTTCTTTCTAAAAGGTTCACATATCGTTCACAGCGAGGATACTAATATTTCTAATTGCTGTTTGTGGTAGAAAGCCTGCATTGTGGCCATGCATGCTTATATGGAAAGTATTAACATCCTTTCCCTAATTGTTCTAAGAGTGATAAATTAAGAACAAGATAGTTATAGGAATTAAGACGCAGTTTACTTCAAAAGTATGAGAAAAAAATATGTTTTAAGTAACTCGATGGTTCAGCGTTTGAGTGAGATGTTGATATGGACTCATACCTGCCACAGAAAATAAAACTAAGGAGTAATGATTACGCTGAACACTCCGATCAACGAGAAGATGGTGACGAGAATCTTGTGGCGTGTTCTGCTGGTAATTCTCTGGGAAGTGAGTATTTGGATCACCTGTAGCATTTTAATTTATATTTCTTTGCTTTTGTATTTATGACGGCCTGGCTCAGTGCCTGCTGAGAGCATTATTACAAATATGTCTTCCACTCTTCAGTGGATTTGATATAATAGGGAAAGTAGTATATATCTGTGAAACATATCGTGCGGTCATTGTCAGTCTCGTCTCTTTCAATGGATTGATCAGTGTTTATCTGGTGCTAAGGTCCAACTATGTTAATATTTGCAGAATCCCTTATTAATCAAGGTCAATGGCCGGGATACCCGAAGGTCGAGGACAACGAGGGGATGCAAGATTATGAAAATAATGGGGGTCATGAAAGATATCCAGAAAATGATAGAACGGTCGCTTTTTGCATTGGAAGTCAAAAAAATGTACTATCTTCCAGCAACTATCTGGCCAAGGCTATAAATGAATTGGACCTTACTGAGTGTGCACAATGTACACCAAGTTATCGTCTCTTGCCCGAGGATGTGAGCGCCTGTTAAACCTTAAATAGTTTTATCTACCATACTTCAATTTAGTGCATCATTTTGTGCTCTATGCTGATATAGTTGGCTTTCTCCTGTGTAGTATCCCATTCAGATTCCAAGCTACAGAAATTCACTTGGTGAAAAAGTACTCAATGATCATTGGGTATCTGTCACATCGGGGAGTGAGGATTACTCATTCAAACACATGCGCAAAAACCAGTATGAAGAAAGTTTGTTTCGATGTGAGGATGACAGGTAAGACGTATATAGTATATTGGGTTCCTGTATTTCTATTTTATATATTGATTAGGAGTCTTTATTTTTTATGGCATATTGATTTCCTGTTGTTCATTAATTGTTTTTATTCGGTTGAGTCCTCTCATTTCAGTAAGTTGACTGAAATTTGTGTGGATATATTGTGGGTTTTGTTTTTCTATTTGCTGACAATATATTTGCCAAATAAATTCTACTTCCATCTGATCTTTTAGTTTCCTGATCTGGTTTCAGGTTTGAGTTGGACATGTTATTAGAGTCTGTGAATGCAGCCATTAAGCGTGTGGAAAGTCTTCTGGAAAAGATCAACAACAACACAATCTCTATAGAGACACCAATTTGTATCAAAGAACACTTATCTGGCAAGTGTTAATTAGTCAATCTGGTTGTGCTAGATGTATGTTTATTATTCTTTTACTTGGCTGATGCTCTTATATGTGACAATTCAATAGAGCTGAACCTAAGATGCATTGAACGGTTGTACGGGGATTATGGGCTTGACGTAATGGATTTTTTGAAGAAGAATTCTCACATCGCCTTACCGGTGATACTAACCCGCTTGAAGCAGAAACAAGAAGAATGGGCTAGGTGTCGCTCTGATTTCAGGAAAGTATGGGCTGAAGTATATGCTAAGAACCATCACAAATCACTAGATCATCGTAGTTTCTATTTCAAGCAGCAAGACTCCAAGAATTTGAGCACAAAAGGTATGTTTTCTTACAGTTTCTCACTCCAAGTATAAGTTAACTTCGTTTAGATTACCAACCTAAATTAGGTTTGCTAAAAATCGTTGATTTTGTTTTGCTGCACTCAAACCTACATAGAAGAATGCAGGAATATTCCTTTTATACGCGGATGTAGTGTAATATATTAAGGCCTCATAATTGTTGAAGAAATGATGATGAAACATAGAGAATGTCTTGTATCATTTTAAGTGCAAATTTTCATTAAGTAAAGTTGTCTGTTACGTCCCCAAATGCAGGTTTAGTGGCTGAAATAAAAGATATCAGTGATAGAAAGCATAAAGAAGACCCGCTTTATGCCATTGCTGTTGGAACTAAGCCCTCATTCACCCCAGATGTGGAGTTCATTTATTCTGATACACAAGTTCATGCTGACCTGTATCAACTAATCAAGTATTACTGCGAAGAAATATGTGCTACTGAACAGTCGGATAAAGTTATGAAGCTGTGGGTAACGTTCTTGGAGCCCATGTTTGGCGTTCCTTCTAGGTCTCAAACTGATGAGACAATGGAAGATGCTGCACAGGTAAAGGATGAGACAATGGGAGATGCTGCAAAGGTAAAGGACAACCCAGAGGAGCATGATGCATGTGTGGCAGTGAAGGAAAATACTTGTGAGGGTTCTCTTGCCTCTGGCCTTAAAGATCCAGTACCTCCAAAAACGCCGAACAAAGAAAACCCGGTCAACACAACACAAGAAACCATTCAGCAAGATAAATTAGATGTTGATGCAGCTATGACTAATGAGGTAATTATGTTGTCTTTCCCTTCTGTTGCCTTTGTTCTTTAGCTGAGGCCATATACACTTTTCGCTGACTAAATATAGTAGGTTCTCATAAGTTCAACTGATGGTGGTATGACCTATTTAGAAGTTGGGAAAATAAATGAAAGTTGTTTTCCTTTCGTATCAATAAGATGCCTTAAGAAGGCATTCAAGAGTAACTAATCCAAAATTTATTTCATTATGAGACTTGAGACAGATATCTTATATAAGAGTGAGAAAGATTTTTTCCTAATTTGGTTTTTGGTTCTGCAGGATAGCCAGCCTTCCAAAGTGGTGTCACCCAGAAACGAGTTAGTAAAGGAAGGTTTAGAGAATTGTAGTAAGGTTAGTGACGTATCAAAGGGAGAGCCTAAGGTTGAGCGAGAAGAGGGTGAATTATCTCCTACCGAAAGTTTTGAGCAAGACAATTTTGAGGTTTATAGAGAGAATGGCCTCGAGTCTGTGCAGAAACTGCCGGACAATGTTAGAAGTAACAAAGACCTAGAACACAAAGAGGAGGGATGCTGTACTGAAGCTGGAGAGAGGAGCAAATCTCCTCCTGAAGATGATGGAAATAAAATTACTCAAAACTTATCAGAAGTGAATGAAAATGACTCTAAAATTATTGCCTCAGGAAGCAAGTTTGGTGGCCATGTTTCTTCCGAGGAAGAGCGTAAAGGAGCTATGAACTGTGACCGGATTGATAATGTTGCTGAGAGTGAAAACGAGGCTCTAGGGATGGTTAATTCCAACGAGGGTGAAGATGGATCCTTTTTCACATTTTCAGAACGGTATCTGCTGCCTGTAAAGCCCCTTGCAAAACATGTGCCTGGGCCACTGCAAGAAAGTGACTCCCGGAATGATTCTCGAGTTTTCTATGGGAACGATTCATTTTATGTGCTTTTCAGGCTTCATCAAGTAAGGACTACGAAACAACCTTCTCAAGTTCCTGAAATTTCAACTTGTCTTCAGTTCAAACCGCTAACTCTGTTGATTTTTCTTTCAGATGTTGTACGAGAGAATACTATCTGCAAAGATACATTCAGAGAGGAAATGGAAAGCTCCAGATCCAGATAACACATCTCCTGATTCTTACACCAGGTGATTTATTTTCTACAGAGTATTGTTAGTTTTAAAGTGAAACAATAGTTCCTTCCCTACTGATGTTTTGAAGCATAGGTTCATGGATGCCCTCTATAATTTACTTGACGGCTCGAGCGATAATACAAAGTTTGAAGATGAATGCCGAGCTATAATTGGAGCACAATCATATGTTCTCTTCACATTGGACAAGCTAGTTCAGAAGTTTGTTAAGCATGTAAGTTTCCATTTCACCTGCAACCTATTCTTGTCTTGACTCTGCTTCTTTTTCTTCCTCCTTTGTTTTTTTTTTTTTCTGTACTTATCAGTCAAGTGGCTTGGACATGCTTCAGCTTCATGCAGTTGCAGCTGATGAGACAGACACCAAGCTGCTGCAACTATATGATTATGAGAACTACAGAAAACCGGGGAGATTCTTTGATGTAGTGTACCATGAGAATGCCCGAGCCCTTCTCCATGATCAGAACATATACCGGATTGAATATGTATGCTTCTCTTGACATTCATGGACAGTCGTGTATATGGTCTCACACACTAATCTGTCCTTGCAAATTTCTATGCAGACATCTGCTCAAACCCGCCTCTCGATTCAACTTATGAACAGCGGGAACGATCAGCCCGAAGTTACAGCTGTAACAGTGGAACCAGGTTTTGCAAATTATCTGCAGACTGACTTTCTCTCGATTGTACCTGATGAAGAAAAGCCTGGACTGTTTCTGAAGAGGTGAGTGAAAAAAGCAATGATAAGAGCATACTTTTTTACGTCTTTGGTTATGCATTTGCAGTTAGTAATCATACTTAACATACTCTCTTCAGGAACAAGGCGAAACTAAACGCTCCAGAGGAATCTTCAGGGATATCACGTGCAATGGTTGGACTGAAAATTATCAACGAGGTCGAATGTAAAATGGCTTGCAGTTCTTCCAAGGTAAAAAATCTATCCCATGAGATATATTTTCTGTTTTTTTTGTAACGTAAATATGATTATGAAGAGTTGCCAATTGATAATTAGGTCAAGTATGAGCCAAACACAGCAGATCTTCTGTATAGAAGTAAGCAGAAGAAACCAAAACCGAATCCAACTGAGCTTGACAGTGCAAAAACTTCCGGTAGCAGTGAAATCTCGAAAAACAGAAGCATATCGCGTTTTCACTTATGTCTTAGCCGCAGACTTATTGCCTTGCCTTAATGACGGCTTCAAGCACGTAAGTAAACCCTCTTTTAATCACTGCAGCTTAACCTTCATCAACATGCAAATCCTCTCAGTAATCTCTAATTCGCGATAAAGGCTTGTATATTGTGCAGATGTGAAGTTTTGGGCTAGGATATGCAAAGTATCAGTTAGTGAGTGGTAGAGACTAGAGACCAAACTGTCTTTGACAAGATTCTTGCATCATTTGGCTTAAAGAGATTCACATGACAAACCATGATTTTTAATTTCCTAAATTTCGTTGTCGAGTCGCCAGTTTTGGTGTATAGTGTTAGATTATATATGTAATGACGATGCTAAAATCGGAGATTTTCAATTCATTCATTCAAACAAATGCTGAATATTATTCCTTCTAATGTTATGTGTCCTTTTTCAATTCAATCTTGTCTTAGTTTTTCTTCATTTTTGCAATTTAAGCTGCTAATCTTGTGTTTACTAGTAGGAGTGTTCATTCCAAATATCTGAACAAAATCTTATCTGAAACATGGCTGAGTTTAATGAATACAATTGTAATATTTTGTCTGTACGTGGAAACTTTTTTTGAACTGAACATAATAAGAAAAAAGCAAAACTAATCTTTTAGAGCATCTCCGAAAAAAGAAAATTCTATTTTTTGAGGTAAGCCAAATTTGATGTTTACAATTGTTCCTCTAAATGTATTATGTATCTCAAGTAAAAACCTTATAAAGTTTTTGGTATCTTGCATTATTATCTCCACTATTGATCATAATTAAAATCATAAATATTTTACAAATAACTATGTAACAATTAAAAAAATATACAAGCTTATATAAAATTACATATAAATAATAATAAAATTCACAAACTGAATTATATTGGAAAAATTGGAAATATAGGACAGAAAATTCACCTATTATCCTTTTAAGATTTTTTTTTAGTATTTCATCTTTTGACTAATTTACCCTTAATTTAATATAAATAAAATTGAAATAATATAAAAAAATTAAAATTTCGTAAAATACAAAAAGGAAAGAAATATATGTTAGAAATTTTTGGAAAAAAAAAATTTGCTTGTTCTACGAAATCTAGAATTTATATTCTAGTTCTACAATTTTTGATGGATTGTGTGTTCTGTATTTACTCTACTATCTACCAAATTTAAAATATGTATTCTACCATTTACAATATGTTCTACTAAGTGATAGAATATGTATTTTATCTCTCTTTTATATGTATTCTACGACACTTAGAATATTTATTAATTTTTTTTTCTATATTTTATACTCCCTCCGTTTTATAAAGAGTGTCATTTTAAGGTTTTATTTTTGTTTCACAAAGAGTGTCGTTTTATATTTTCAATACAGAATTTTAAACAATATTCCAGTTTTGACCCTATTGATTTAATGTATTAATTAGAAAAAAAGTTATTTAATGCATTAATAAAAGGTAAAATAGTATTTTTTAATAATTTTTTTAATAAGTGTAAAAAATGTGAGAATCACATTCTTTGTGAAAATACATTCTATCTCTCTCTATATGTTCTACAATATATAAATTCTACAATTATATCTTTATTCTAATTTGTATTATGTCTAAAAAAATCTAACAAAAACAAAGATCTAGTTAATTGTCAAAACTAAAAACCTTTAAATTTTTTTTTCTTCTTCTTCCACTGCTTCTCGTCTCATCGTTTTGTGGATTACCCTAGATCTCGAAGTCGTTCGTTTAGCGCTTCTTCTCGACGTCACGGAAGTTCTCGCGGCGGCGCTGTGTTTCCTGGCTGACATAGAATGTCCAGTTCGACGCAGACTGATTCAGGAATCACTGATCCGGCTCCAAAAAACAGAGATTTTATCGACGGAATTGCACGTTGTGTTTCCATGAAGGGGTCAATGCTTGAGAGTAAGATCAAGGCCTGTTATGAGAATAATCCAAAATACAGCTTTTTGTGGAGCTCAGACCCTTGTCACGTATATTACAAGCGAAGGCTTTCTGAATACCTTGCTCAATATCAAGATGGACCTCATGATATCCAACCAGATGCTCACGAGTGTGTACGTGATGCACCTCCCGATCTTGAGTCTCCTCCTTCTCCTTCAAGGATTTCGCCTATAAGACCTTTCAGAGATCTTGCATTTACGTTTCCCGAAAATATGACACCACAAGAGTTTGGTATCATTAAGCTCACAGCTCTGTTTGTGGCGCGGTGGGGTCCGTATTTTTCGTCGGCTTTGATGAAAAGAGTAGATAAGGACCCTCGGTTTGAGTTTACGAGGGTAACTTGTGGTAAATTTTTTAACTTTTACCGTGGGCGTCTTCTTGCTTACTCGGGAGTATTAAGCCACTCCGAGAGGGTTTCTATGGCCACCGTTGTTAATGTTTTCTTGTGCAAAGTGGAGGTGTCTACGGTTGAGTACTTGAGTTGCATGCTTTTGTGAGTGGTGTCGAGTGCTTTGCCTACATGGAGAATTTAGACTATTCTTCTGTCATGCCACCACCTGAACGCTTTTCAATGACTGTGCGTCGACTAGGACAATTGCGACCTCCACAAATATCTAATACTCTTTTAAGCAGGAGGTATCAATTTGACCGTCGTTCATATCTTCCACATTTCGGTGCAATATCGAGGCTACACGTGGAGCTTGGTATTGTTAACTACACAGCACAGTTTGTGGCACGGTATGGGCCGTGTTTTTGTTGGGCGTTGAAGAAGGAAGTTGATAAGAATCCTCTGTTTGTGTTTATGAAGCCAACTGATCGCATGTACATTTACTATAGCGAGCGTATTGGTGCGTATTCCAAAGTATTCACGGATTTGGGGAGGCTGAGTAAGAGGGATGCTTCTATGGTGGCGAACGTTGTTAAGGTTTTTTTCTAACGTCTTCAATTGGAGAAGCTGGAGGAGAAGACTGAGATGGTTGTGAGTGATTTGTATGTTTTTCTTGATGGTGTTGACTATTTTGCTGAAATGAAGTATGAAGAGTTTTCTAAGGCCTATCCACTGGGACACCATGCTGAGAATCAAGATGGAGTTGTGGATATTCATGAGTGTGATGTGCAACCCGTTCTTGCTCCTATATGGGATCCACCTCTAAGACGATCCAGTCTTGTATTGGTAGGCCATAAAAGTGAGATCCCACTCAAGGAGCTTGGTATTATTAAGCTCACAGCGCAGTTTGAGGCACGGTATGGGCCTTATTTTCATCGGGAGTTGATGAAGACAGTGGATAAGAACCCTCAATTTGAGTTTATGAAGCCATGTTATAGCAAGCCATATTTGTTGTACAATATGCTTGTGAATGCGTATTCCAGAGTATTAAGAACTTCCGATCAGGTGAGTCATGATGCTTCTACGGCAGAGACCGTTATTGAGGATTTTTTCCAACGTCTTCAACTGGAGAAGCTGGAGGAGGGAGTGGGAGGGAGTGGAAATGGCTATAATTTGCATGCTTTTGTAAGTGGTGTTGACTGTTTTGCTTACATGGAGGATGAAGAGTATTCTACTGACTATCCATCACCTAAATACCTTTCAGTGATAATGAGCCGACTAACAAAAATGCAGCCTAGTCCATCGGGACCTCAGCTTGCTAGTGATCAGCCTAGTCCTCCTCCTCTAGTACCTGAGGATCCTGAGGAACCAGAGCCAAAGAGACAAAAGTATTGACGAGTCAGCACTTTGGTCCAGAAGACCAGTTTCTTGCTTAACATTTGGATTCGTTCCTCTACGAGGAAACAAACGGAAGTTGATTGGGAATGCTAAGGGTTTTAATGGACAACAGGTCACTTGGTGAGAACGTGGTGGAGGCAGGGAACTACTTTTGGATTTTCTTCTATTTTAGGTTGTTTTTGTTTTTTTTTTTCCTAAATCAGAAAACCTTTTAATGTTAACTCCAACTCTTGCATTGATTGAGTAAACCAGATTGTGATATTGCGAGGATTAGGTTTTGTATTTGACTAAAAAAATATTCCCTCTATTCTGAATTATGTGATGTTTAAGGTTTCTGCACACAGAATAAAAATTTATTTTATTTTTTTATTTTTTTACACTAAAACCATAATTTATAATTTATTTAAATATAATTCAACCAATAAGAAAATGATCTGCAGAATATTATATTTTTTCATTGAAAAGTGAGAATATCAATTATTTAAGAACAAAAAAACCTCTTAAAACATCAAATAATTCTGAACAAAATGAGTATTATTATTCACGAAGTCACAAATCTGGTGTCTCGCACTCACATCAATTTTATGATTCTTGAACCCATCGAATTATCTATTCTGAGTCTAGCTGGTTTCTATAATTTTTTAAGTTATAAGAGAAAGAGATATATTACATTTGTTATTTATAAATAAAAAAAATCAATTTGAAGTGTTTTTTTTTGTTTTTACTGTTTTTTTTGCTGATAACGGTAAGAGCTGATCAGAAATTTTGACGAGTTCATGTAATTTGGTATGTTTGGCATTAGTTTTTACGTTTGAGTCATTTAGAAGCTCTTTGAGTAATAATTTTAGTATGTTTTGAGTTATTTAGGTGTGCTTTGATTTTTGGTTTGCACAAATATATTTTGGAATAAGTCTGCTTGCAGTAACATCTCAAGTTATCGACATGCCTTATCTAGCTACACTGGCGAATGTAAAAGATGATGGTGATAAATTTCTTAATGGGTGGAACCTCCTCGTAAAGAAGAAAAGAGCTCGTTGAAACTAGGTAATGAAAATGTAGGAGACATAAAAATGATTTTAAAGGGTATAATATTAAGTGGAGATGTAAAACGGGAAGTAAGGATATTGAGAATATGTATACTGCGGATAATGAAGTTTTTTTGTTTTGAATTTTTAGTTTGTTTTAATTTTTAAAAGAGTGCTACTTACTCTAAGTAAATAGCTCAAAAGCAAAAGTGAATTCGGAAAGCTATAAGAAAGTGGAAGTTACGGAGACAAAAACCAAAGAAGTATTAATTAGAGATGGGAAGTTGGTATCTAAGAAAAATAGATTGAGTTATGCCAAGTCTGCTGTCGTCAAACAGTTAAAACTCAAAGTCAGCAGAAAGATTGAGAAAAAAGGTATGAACTACAGATGAAAATGACGAAGAAAGCCAAAACATTATACAAAAAGAGTAATTATGTATTTTTTATTCAAATCAATTTTCTGTTATTAGTTTAAATTTTTTTAAAAAATTTGATTTGACTATTTATGGATAACTGTTTATATAAGTAGTTTAAATTATGGCAGTGACTCATTAATTTGTCAAACTCTCATTACTCAAGAAAATAGCACACACATCATTAGCATTTCGAACGCATTTCGACTTCTTTTATTTGTTTTCCCACATTAACATCTTATTAAACTAAAAATAGCATCCACACTTTTATCTAAAATGTAATAAATGGTGAATTCTTACATGAAAACTATCTGATTCAATCTTTTAAAACGACACCAAAAAACAAACAATTTTTTAGAAAGCACTAGCAACCATAGTAAAAATGATGACAAGGAAATCAACTCCATGTGGATCAGCTGATGTATACATAACTTGTGTTTTGAGTTTGCACAGTATATTTTGTCAACCATATGGTGGAACATAAGCTGAACTTCTGTAAAATGTTTTAGTCATGAGCAAGCTTAGATCAGAAAGTGTATAAATTCTATTATATGTATATTTAAATTCTGAAAAATCACAAATGGGCATGATACAAATATTTCGTAAAAAATTTTCTTGTTTTGCAAATTGTAGTATTTCACATAGATTGTAAAAAAATGTTTCTAGGTGATGAAAAGTTTTTGGAAATATTTTGGTTGTATAAACGATATTTGGATATAATGCTTAACTTTGTTGACATTGATGTTGTGAAATTCTGATCGAGATAAATCATATTTTTTATCTATCAGTTACATATAAATCAAAAATGTTCATAATAATTTGTTTCCATTTATAGGTTCCCGTACAATATTAAATAATTGTCATATGTTAGCAAACTTACTTTGGTTTTATATTTTTATGTACTAAGTTTACAACTGTTATTGTTTAGTTTTTTTATCCAATGTTAACAGACTTATCTTGGATTTTTTTTTGGTATTGTCCAATATTTGGTTTTGTTTGTTATATTTGCGTTTTATTTCCTATTAGGTACTTTATGTTTGTTTAACTGTCGTTTTGTTCTATAATTTGATGTTATAAATCACATTTGATATGCGTTTTATAAATTTATCATGGCGTGAACCTCCATCTAATAAAATATCAAACTATTCAATAAAACTATTACTAAATGTGGTCATAAAGTGATCAAATATTTTATTTATTTGATTAAGATATCTTTTTTTTTAAAAAAAAAGTAGACATCTATTTTTATTTATATATAAAATTTAATATTACATAAAATTAAATACAAAGTTTTGTAAAAAAAATATCTTTATTTATATATAAAATCTAACATCACACAAAAAATAAAAAAATCTAACATCACACAAAAAAATACAAAGATAATAAAATATAAATTTTTGAGAAGCAATCTATCTTTATTTATATATAAAATCCAAGATTAAACCATACATAGATAATAAAATACAAACTTTGAAAAAAAATAAAACAACATATTTTTTCTTTTGTTTTTTTTCTTCAGTACTTATTTAATTTGATACGTTTAAATACAATTTATAAAAATATACATAATTTTTTTGAGAATGGGATAAAATGAAAAATAGAAAAATTATTAAGCTTATTTTTGAAATATTTAATTGTAAAGACTAAAGTGAATGATAAAAAAGACTACAATGAAGATAAAACACTTAAAATTTTAAGTGGGGTTTCATTGTTCAAAAATCATATCCTTAAAACTGAGGTTTTTTCTTAAATTTTCTCTTAATAATATATTTTTTTTCTTGGGTCCAAAAAAAAAAATTTATTGGAGATATTCTGAAACAAGATTAAACCGAACCCAATTATAACCCAATTACAAAATTAGTAGGGACCTTCTCATACTTCCAGAGTCTCTTAGATTCGGTAGCAAAACTGCTTGTATTCGCTTATCGTCATCTTCTTCACTGGAATTGTGACTTGTCTCTCATTTTTGGTTCCTGCGCGAAGTTTCCAACAGATTCTCAGTGAAAGAAGAAAACCTCTGAAAAATCAACGGTGGAGATGGCTCTCTCACGCCTATCGTCACGATCCAACGGCATCACTCGACCTCTCTCCGCCGCCTTCAGCCGCTTCCTCTCAGCGGACACCACACCGATTACGATCGAGACTTCGCTTCCCTTCACCGCTCACCTCTGCGACCCACCGTCTCGCTCCGTCGAATCATCGAGCCAAGAGCTTCTCACTTTCTTCCGCACCATGGCTCTGATGCGGCGTATGGAAATCGCGGCCGATTCGCTTTACAAAGCGAAGCTAATCCGAGGGTTTTGCCATCTCTACGACGGCCAGGAAGCTGTAGCTATCGGAATGGAGGCTGCGATCACGAAGAAGGACGCGATCATCACGGCTTATCGCGATCACTGCATTTTCCTAGGCCGAGGCGGTTCGCTCCACGAGGTTTTCTCGGAGCTTATGGGGAGACAAGCAGGTTGCTCTAAAGGGAAAGGTGGATCGATGCATTTCTATAAGAAGGAATCGTCGTTTTACGGTGGTCATGGGATTGTCGGTGCTCAGGTTCCGTTAGGTTGTGGGATTGCTTTCGCGCAGAAGTATTCTAAAGATGAAGCTGTGACGTTCGCCTTGTATGGTGATGGTGCTGCGAATCAGGGACAGCTTTTTGAAGCTCTGAATATATCTGCTCTCTGGGATTTACCAGCGATTCTAGTCTGCGAGAACAATCACTGTAAGCCCTAAGCATTTTCCTTCTTCTTTGTTTGTTGCCTTTTGTTATGGTTTGGATTGTGATGTGATTTGTGTAGATGGAATGGGAACTGCTGAATGGAGAGCTGCCAAGAGTTCATCTTACTACAAGCGTGGTGATTATGTTCCTGGATTGAAGGTTAGCTCTGAATCATTAACAAGGATTGATGTTAGTGTATAAGTGTTTAAGAAATGATGCAGTTTTAAGGCTGAAATGCAGATTTTCTCATGGATAATGTTGCCATAATCCTCTATCATTACATTCATATTGATTGGGTTTCTTGAACTTTCTTTCGAGTTTGAGTGGTTGCTGGATTTTTGATGCGAGTTTTGGGATGAGCAGGTAGATGGTATGGATGCATTTGCTGTCAAACAAGCGTGCAAGTTTGCTAAGGAACATGCCTTGAAGAACGGACCGATAGTAAGTTTGTCTATATTTTAGTAATCTTACATGTTCTGTTTTTTTTCCCCCTTTGTCGTGTGTTGCATTTTTTGAATTTACCTGGAACATTATCTAGCTATCCTGTGGGACTCGGCATCATAGGATGAAAAAAAATTCTTTCCTTTTGCATTATCTAGTTGAAATTTACATCCTCTAAGTGGACTGGAACTGAATTCCAATATCTAAATATTGTTGAGCTAGCTAGCTCTTCGACTTTTATCCTTTTTTCTGTACTGTCTGCGATAGAAGTTATGAAGTGATTTGTGTATCAGTGTACATCAAAGAACCGTGTGATTGATGATATAAAAAAAATAGTAGCTTTGCCTTTCCAATTTTGTCTAGTGTTTCCTTTTCTCCTATCAAATGAATCCTATCAAATGAATTGCATGGGAATTGATTTCATCATCTCTTGTTTACAGATTCTTGAGATGGACACATACAGGTACCACGGTCACTCCATGTCTGACCCTGGGAGCACATACCGTACACGAGATGAGATATCTGGTGTGAGGCAGGTTCGTTAGTCTCTTTACCCGCGCAAAAAACTATTTCTTGATCGAGGACTCGGGTGTCTTGAATCTCAGAGCATTTGTGTTATTATATGACCCAGGAACGAGATCCGATTGAGAGAATTAAAAAGCTGGTACTATCTCATGACCTTGCAACCGAAAAAGAGCTCAAGGTATTTTCTTTTTTAACAGCAGTGCCCTTCTTTCTCCATCCTACATAATGTTCAGATGTTTGGTTTATATAATCTAAGTCGCTAAAAAAATCTGTTTTTCTTTTCTTTCTCAGGATATGGAGAAGGAAATTAGAAAAGAAGTAGATGACGCCATTGCCAAAGCGAAGGTAATAATAAAAAGAGTCATATTGCTTCTCTCTTCCACTCGGATATTCAACTTTCAAATTCAAAGGTAAACACTTAGGCAAACTCTCTTTTGTTTTCAGGATTGCCCAATGCCAGAGCCTTCTGAGCTTTTTACCAATGTTTATGCGAAGGGATTCGGCACCGAGGTAATTACTAATTACGAATTACAAATTCAGTCATTTTACGCTTGTCCATAATTCGTGTTCCTTATTGACCCTTTTTTCTTCCTTCTGTTTGCAGTCATTTGGACCTGACAGAAAAGAAGTCAAAGCTGCGCTTCCATGAAGCTCTTGTTCGTGATAATGCCACGAGCCATGGCATAGTGGTTAAATAGGAAGCCATGAATAAAGAGGTTTATGGGTAGAGTGCTTTATGCTCTGCTCGGGGCTTTTGATTGTATACTCTCTTCTCTTGAGTTTTAATTACTCTATCTTTACATACATAAACAGAAACATGTGATCCTTGTGAAGCTTTTGTGTTTTGTATCTAAGTTTTTGCTACCGCTTTTCTTGTTCACCTTACAGTCGGAAAACTTAATGGAGTCTCCTGTTCAGTCAGAGGTTTCAAAAATCAAGCATTTGCGTTTGATTTTACGTTAGTATTGCTGATTTGCGGCACTCCAAAAATAGATATTAAAAAAAAATATAACAAAATGAAATACAAACAAAGCTCAATGATTTCTTCTGTTTGTAATTTTCCTCTTCCAAAAAAGAATCAGCTTTTTAAATTCAACAACAAAACAGGCTAAAATCATACGAACCATCTTCAAAGAACCTAAAGAATATTTTTTTTACCAACAAGCTTCCCTACCATCTATATACAACATATAACAAAAGTGATCAATCTTTGTTTTGTTTTTTTGGTTTTATGGTTATCAAGAATCAGAGTCTGAATCACTTGAACTGTACCTTGAATGCTCCGACATGAAATTTGGAGGCAGAATCGGAAACCTAACCGCATTTCTCTGCGGTGCAGCAGCAGCGCTCGATGTTGCTGCTGTTGAAGTTGATGCTCCTGCTACTGTTGTTGGTGGTCTCTGCTTCCGTTGATTCCTTGCGATTTCACTACATGCATTATCGACCATCCCTAAGAAATCGCGGATTATAACAAACAACTGAAACAGGTTCCTCTCTTTCAATGCACCAGCTTGGTAATAACTTGTGGTTTTCTTCACCAACTCCATTATCCTGAGCTGTTCCTCTGTAATAACTCTCAGTTCTTCCTCGGCAGATTCAAAGAAAGATCTAAGCTTTGTCAAACACCCATCTTCCTTCCCTTTGCTTTGGTCTAAAAGGCGTTTCGTTTCTTTGACTCGGGTGCCTAAAGCTAACGTTGTGGCTACAAATGAGTCGTAATCGACTCCAGCCGCTTTCTTCACATTGGTGAACTCTGAACTTAAGCCACCTATAATGGGTAAACCTAGCTTTATAAACTCAGTCTCTTGTTCTTCTCTAGATGCATCCGCAATATCTCCACCGGCGTTATCATTCGAGATTCTACTCATCGCAGCACGTTTTCCCTCAGACCTTACAACTTCTTCAACAACAAAGTGAAGCAAAGTAGTTTTCCCATCAACACTCTTCACATCAGATAGTTTTCTCAGAGCTGTCAAATTGAAAGCTTGAGCATTTCCTCGGGCGGTTCCAGCGTTCATTCTGTTTCCTGCTTTCAAGATAGCTTCTAGTAGCTTCATGAACAGCCCACGAGCACGTAGCTCATTGCACGCGGATTCAAGTGTCTGTAAAGATGCCTTTTGCTGAGCAACCTCAGAGCCATAGTTGATCTTGAAGAGCATGACGTTGAACCGGTTAAACGCGGAAGGAACTGCGCGTAAGATGTGAAAGAGTAGCGATTCTGCATCAGCAAGTTTCGTAGGGTCGCCGTTGAACTCTATGATCTCTGTCTGTTCTTCTGGCGTTGGAGCTATACCAGAAAGCTTCTCGAGTGTATCGGAATCAGCATCATGGCCTTCTGTTAACAAGTCAATGATCTCCTCTTTCGTCATTCCCAAAGATTTAAGCACAATTGCTTTGTTCTGAGATTTTCGAGGATCGAGAATGTAAGTCTGCGAGGTGGAAACAGTCGGTTTTTGCTGTACACTGTTTGCTTCACTTGGTTTTCGAGCGCCGACGTATCCAAACAGAGCCTCCATGAGATCACCATCAAAGCTAATATAAAGCACAAGAAGTCAAAATCCATCAATACTTACAAAATTCACATTCTAAGAGTATGTAGAATCTAGTGAATGTAACGATATACTTACTTGAACGAGCCACCATCGATGCGGTGCCAAACCATTGAATGGCTCGCATCAGGATTAACCTTATCCCAATGTAAAGGCTTGAGCTTTGGCTGCGCTGGATCCTCGGTTTTTTCTATGGCAGAAGAACTCTCACCTGGCTTCATCGCTCCTTTTGCAGTACCGGGCGGTTTTGGTGGCCCAGTCTTCGACATTGGAGGCGGTGGCGGCGGGCCAGGTGCTTTCTTGCCCGGCGGAGGAGGTGGTGGCGGTGCAGGTGCTTTCTTAGCCGGAACAGGCGGTGGAGGTGGAGGTGGAGCTCCAGCAGATGGCGGAGGCGGTGGAGGTGGAGCCCCAGCTGATGGCGGAAGCTGTGGTGATGTTTGGTTGGCTGGAATAGGCGGTGGCGATGTAGAGGACGAAGCAATTGCCGCCGTGAATTGACCCGGAGGAAGCGGGAGTGAACGACCGCCACCACCGCCGCCACTGCCACTGCTTTGGATCGGCGGAATCTGCGGCGGAGAAGGCGGAAATGAGCCGCCTCCAGGAGCTTGAAATTTGGATTGGTATTGTTTCCCAACGGCACCGTAATCACTTACTCCGCTCGTGGAAGGTCGCGACGGCGAAGCAGCGGAGGTAGAAGAAGAAGTGTAGTATCTCCCTCCTCCTTCAACATTATTGTTATTACTCCGATCTCCGATTTCACTACCCGAGGAGGAAGGAGATTGAGATTTCTTCACATGAAACGAAAACGTCTCTTCAATCGATTCATCTCCTTTACCCGATCCTCTGTATAATCCATCTTCGTCGTCGTCTTCGTCTTCTTCTTCTTCATCAGCTCCAGCTCTTCCTAATCCGCCATCGGATTTGTCTCCTCTTTCTCCGCCTCTTCTTCTAGGTCTAGGGTTTTTCCTAATTTTCCCGCTGTTTTCAAGCTCGAGAAGCTTTCTCCAGTAAATCACATCTAATCCTTCCTCATCTACAATAATCGCTTTGAGATTCCCGTCGACTCGCACGAAATCCTCCGGGAAGAGAAAACCCCAAGGAGAAGGCGGTGGAGGTAACGAATCGGAGCCACCACCGTCGTATCTGACTCTCTCTTCTTCTTCTCCTCTCTTACCGCGACCACGGAGTTTGTCTTTGATCCGCCTCCGTGAACTGCTACCGTTCTTACGGAAAAGGAAAGACATCGCGGCGGTTCTTTACCGGGAAACTATCTCGGAGCTGAGATTTCACGCGGCGGAGCTAAGAAATCAGAAGGTTCTGATTGGATTTTGACAACGAAGAAAGAGGAAAGAAAGATTCAGGAAGAAAAGAAAAAGAGAAATGTGTTGAATGATTCGATGAACATGACAACCATTTTCATGATTTAACACATTAATGATTTTTCTCTTTTGGTAAATCAAAGTTTTTTAAACTTTTTATTAATCATGAGAAAAAGGTCCAATGTCAAAAGCGTGGCTACTTTGACGAAAACAACCTCTACTTCGTCGGCTTTGACACGAGTCTAGACGAGGGTAATTTTGTCATTTCAGTAATGCGGGACGCGTTGACAAGGTCTTGTGTTCGAATATGGAATTGGAAGATGTTTTTTTGATATTTGACTGCTTTGATCCAAAACTTCGGCTACGCGTTGACTTCTGCGTAACTTTTTTTTTAGACGACAGTTTATAACTTTATATATTTTCATACAACTTTTTAATCTACCAAATTAGTTCTTCCTAATGTTCTAACCAACCCGTGACCTTTTTTGCATTATTATTTACTTCTTTTTTTTCTTGAGAATGTGATAGTTTTGGTAAATGATGATGTGCATATACGAAACCCAAAATGATATGGAAGAGAAAACTTTGAGGTGTAAATGTGGTTTCAGAATGTTTGACTTTATGCATCGATGTTGCTTAGCGGTAGCTGTTGAGATGTTGGAAAATTTAATCCTTTTGGTCCCATCCCATGTATATAATGCCGAAAAAAACTTCTCTAAACTCTTTGTAAGAACTTAAAAAATATAAAGTGATGATCTTGTTTTAAAAAGTGAATATGACATAGATTTGTATATATTTTTAATTTTAACAAGTTTTTGGCATTTTATCGAAAGAAGTAAAATGTAACATTCAATTAAAAAGGATAGACTACAACAACAACAACAACAAAAATAAAAAAATATGTCCCGATATGTCAGATGTTTGATACAAAGAAAACATGGATTAGCTAGATAGGTGCAATGGCTTCATTCAATACGTGTAATGAATGAATGTTAGTGCTATGTGTCAAATAATATCTGTTGACTATATATCGTTTATGTACATTTCAGTCTATAAATTACATGTTTTGATCTCCAATCGATAAAGATTATGTTCATGATTCACACAAAATTTATACATGTAGTATAAGAATGTAAAAATGTTTTTGGTCTTCGTCTAACTAGGAGTAGTCTTTATTATCATCCTCCATATGAATTATTGGAGGGTAAAACATTACTTAACAGTTATAATCTGCTACTTTTAGTAGTAAAAACATGAGATAAATTGTACAAATGAATAAGATACCAAATTCGAATAGCATAGAAACCATTAGTTGTCTTTTTCTTTATACTTTATCCGTTTCATATTTGTTTTTAAACGTCCGAGTATTCATTACTGATAAGGATCGGGAGTACATAGTACATAAAATAAAAACAACTTAACCAGAGATCAACTCGATGGAAACATCAGACTCCGAATAATAAGGATAGTTAGATGTTGGTTGTCGTATCTTGTTGCAACACATCTTGTAATCATGATGGACCTCCTAAAACCAAGTAGGACTGATATCTACCATTCCTGGTGACACTTTGTGCAATTTTCCTCACCGGTTTATTAGCCGATGGACTCTCTACTTCAAATTCGCAAATTTGAAAGCAAGAACGCAACTTATTAATGTACTCTGTATAAGCACGATATCTGGGCCACAATGAAGGTCTCGAAATGGCTTCCATGACTGCAGTGTAGTCGGATGATACCAAAATGTTCTGGAGATGCAGGTCCCGTAGACTTTGTAAAGCCCATATGATGCATCCAAACTCTGAAATCAGGTGATTCGGAGATCTTGTGAATGCTTCACGAGCATGAAATTTGACATCACCTGCACTATCTCGGGCAATCCATGCTCCACCACTATGCAAAACCGTGTTTCTCTAATTAGCATGAATATTATACTTGATAATATCAGTGCTCAGTTTCTGCCAATGATTCTCCATAGTGACATGGCTTGGTCTCTGTAATGCATTCCCCAGAGGAAGAGAGTATACATTGTACCAAGCTTAACCATCTTCAAGTGTTCGTTGAATGATGGTGTGAGGCTCATCTAATCTTCCTTCAATGAGAATGGCGTTTATGTTCTTCCAGATTGACCATAGAATCTATGGAACCCCTTGTTTCACTTTCTCATCTGTTGTTGCACTATCCATTAAATCCAGACAATGAGTGAGGTTATCCTCCACAGATGTCGACCAACTTACAGTAGGCGGTTGGATCTTGGCGATAGATAGTAGCAGTTGAGCCATACTACATCGGAAGATTGATTCAGTATCATTTCTACAGATTTTACAAGTAGTGTCGACCTGAATGCCTCAGGTTACCAATCGTTCAGACACCGCCAAAGCTCCTGGAACCATTCTCCATAGAAACATTCGAATCTTTGGCAATGTCTTGAGTTTCCAAATTTTTTTTTTGATATCGACACGTACTTGTTCCTGAGGTGATTTCGGTGGTATGGGAACTAATGGGTGATTAGTGAAAACCAGTAACCATTTTTCACAGAGTAAGAACTGTTGTTTGTGAAAGCCCAAATATGTTTATCTTCCGTACTCCCATGCGGCATGTTCTGAATTCTTTGGACATCTGCCGGCGGAAATAAACCATTCAGTATATCGGTATTCCAAGTGCCGTTCTGTGCAATTAATGATTCTACTTTAAAGGCCACATCGTACATCAACTGTTTGTTCACTGGTCATCGCAGAGTTCCATCAAGAATCCATCTCTTTGTCTAAACCTGCGTACTCCTACCATCTCCAATTGACTTCATTAATCCCCTCGTTAGAAGCCCTCAACCATGTAACAGACTCCTCCACGCATAAGGTCTATATCCTTCGCCACATTCCAAAAAAATCTTGTGAGGAAAGTATCATCCCTTGTATAGCTTTGAAATTAGGGAGTTTGGCTCATTTAAGATTATCCATGCTTGCTTAGCTAGTAGAGCTTGATTGACATCTACAATGTCACGAAACCCAATCCCACCATTATTCTTTGATTTGCACAAATCCTTCCAAGCCACCCAGTGAATCTTCCGTTTCTTTTCACATGCACTCTACCAAAATTCAGGCATAGCGCTAGTGACTTTTTGGCATTGGAATTTCGATAATCTGAAGCAAGACATGACATAGACAGGTAATGCCATGGCCACATATTTAAGAAAAATTTCCTTTCCTCCAAGAGATAAAGTTTTAGCAAACCATCATTTGAGGCGTTTACCTAGTTTTCCCCGATAAAAGCTAGCAATCTCTTCTTATAGCCACTGAAGCATTCAGGTAAGCCTAAATATGTGCCATCTCCGCCCTCTTTGTTAATTCCAAGGAAACAGGATATAAAATGCTTCATAAACGGATCCACTGCTGCACCAAACGTGATCGCCGACTTCTGGAAATTGATCTCCTGTCTTGAAGCTTCACCGTAGAGTTGCAAACATTCAAGGAATGCCGAACATTCCGACAGAGTAGAATGACACATGAACAAGCTGTCATCCACGAACAGGAGGTGCTGTATTGACGGACACCTCTTAGTTAGTCTCATACCAGTAATTTGCCCATCTTTTGCAGCCTTATTCATGACATGAACCAATGCCTCAGCGCACAAAATGAATATGAAGGGAGATAGAGGGTCTCCTTGACGGATACCTCTTTCAGGAATAATGGATCCATGAACTTGTCCATTAAGCAACACAATATATGATACCGAACGAATGCAAATCATGATCCAGTTAATCCATTTGCAGTCAAACCCCATCCGAGTGAATAAAGCTTCCAAGAAGTCCCATTCAACTCGATCGTACGCCTTTGACATATCTGTTTTTATGGCAATGAAATATTCCTTGCATGAAGGATTGGTGTGAAGGCCATGGATCATTTTATGAGCAATAAGCAAATTGTCTGATATTAATCTGTCTTCTACAAAAGCCCCCTGTGCCGGCGATATCAGTGTTGGTAAAAACCGTTTCAGCCGCGAGCATAAAATCTTTGATATGATTTTATAAGTCCCGAACAGAGGCTAATAGGCCTAAGATCCGTCATCAAGGTCGGGTTAGGCTTTTTCGGTAGCAGACATATTTGCGTGAAGTTCCAGTCTTTCGGGAGATCTCCATTTGCAAAAAATATCTTCACCTCTGCAGTAATTTGCAAACCCGTGATCGCCCAGAACTGTTGAAAAAACTTCCCAGTCATACCATCTGCACCAGGTGCACGATCTCCCTTGATTCCTCTAATAGGTCTTCGTATCTCCACATCAATCACCTTAGCTTTAAACCCCTGAAGCAACTAGTCCACATTCTTCGGTTTGGATGATCTGAATAAGGTTTTGAAATAGTCCACTGCTATTTCCCTTCTGACAGTTTCTGCAAATTGCTCCACTCCGTTTGCATCAGTTAGGCTGACAATCTTGTTCTTCATCTTCCTAGATTTAACACTCCCATGAAACCAACGGGTATTCATGTCTCCTGCCATCAACCATTTGTCCCTGCTCTTTTGTTGCCAATAAAGTTCCTCTTCATGAATCGCTTTTAGTAGCTCCGTTTTTAGATCGATCATCTTTTGGGAAGAGGGATTCACCTTTGATGATTCCATGTCCAATTCCAATTGCAACCTCTGAATGTTAATGTTAGAGTTGGAAGGTGATCATCGTTTTCATCTCGCCAACTCTTTACGATAGTCCGAGATTCTGTCGGAAGCTTTATGGGTCCCCAAACTCTGATGTTTATTCCAACCTGTGCGAACAATATCTCTAACCTCCGGAATTTCACACCATCGTTTATCAAACAAAAATCTCCCTCAATGTCCATCATCTTCTTTAACCAACCATGTAAATAATGGTTTATGATCCGACATATCTCGTTTCAGATATTTGGAATGTCACCTTGGAAATAGTTTAAACCATTCTGCATTGCCAAAAGCTCTGTCAAGGCGATACTGAATCCACATAGTCTCTTTTTGACCATTTGCGCCAATGGTCTCTCTGAAACCACCCCATGATAGATTGTTCCCTGAGCTCGGTATTTCCTGTATGCAACAGTCTCTGGCTAAAGATCGAAAAGGGTAAAAGGATTGTTCAGGTCTGATTGGTCCTCCACTCTTTTCTGAATTGTTCATAATCTCATTGAAGTCTAGAAACCATGCTGAATCCCGATTAAGCCTGATATCTGTTAATTTGTTCCATAGGCTTTGCCTCGGATTCTAACAGAATGACCATAAACAAATGAGATGTAGTATGATGTAGATCCCACTGTAACTTTTGTATCTATCAGGCGATGGTCATAGAATAACACATCCACCGTATAAGAACTCCTCCAAAATAAAGTCAAACCTCCACTAAGACCCACTGGATTCATCAAATGATTTTGGTCATAACCCAACGATCTCTGGACTTTCAATACGTGATCACTAGAGTTTTTAATTTCTAGGAGAAACAAGAAATCCGGGAAATGTTCACGACACATTTCTTTAAGGCGTCGAACTATCAAGTTGTCCAAATTACAACTTTTAAAGAGTCAAACATTAAAACTTTTGAATTTAAATGACCAAATTGAACATTCGAATTATGAGATCCAACCAACCTCTTTTTTTGTCACAGCAAAGTTCAAAATTCAAATTTTGAAAAATTCAAATTTTGAAAAATTCAAATTTTGAAGAGGTGATGTTCTCCTCCAATTGAAGAAAACACGTTGGGGACACGTGTTAGATCTCTTATCAATCTTATCCTATGTTCAAATAATCGCTAGGCGGTAGGCGGGCGGACAGACTCTGACTAGCGCCTAGACCAAAAATCGGTGATTAGTCAGTGATTAATCGTTGATTAGTTTTTTGATTAAATAATAATATTTTAAATTTTTAATTACTTTTATTATGGTTTTTTAAGATGATTTTAGAGTTTGAACTCGCTTATGCTTGATTTTGATTTTATTTTATCATAATTTAGTTGAATTAAAATCGTTAATTAGAGATTAAGTCATTAAAATAGTTAATTGGTTAACTGTTGAATGTGTTGTCGTTATCAATTAGAGAAGACAAAACATGGGCTGATTTTGGACCGATTTAAAAAAAAACGAGAAAATTTTAATAATAAAGTTGAACCGATTTCAAATTTTTGAAAATTTTGGAATTTTTGGACAGAATTTCAAAAATTAGGCGGCGATTTTTTTTTAATCGGTACTAAGCGGTCTTAGACGGTAAAAAATCGGAAAACCTCATAGAGACACAGCCTAACACCTAGTCGGGACGGTCATCCATTGCCTAGCGCCTAGTGGATCTTATTTTTGTCTTCATTGTGGGGTGTGCTTTTAGTTATATGTAATGTAATGGGTTACATTCTAAAAGTTACAATAGTTGGCAAAATAATTATAATCTCTAAAATTGTAATGTTTAGAGAAATAACCATAAACTCAATAGTTGCAATGGTTCACTAAAAAAAGGGTAACACTTAAATTTCCAACATTCATTTCTCATTAAAAAGTAATCATAGATTCACTAAATAAACAACACATATACTAATAACAAACAAAAAGACATAACCATATAATAGCAACCGTTTCTAAAATTAGCAGTTATACACGAAAATATACAATTTTAAAAATAATTAATGAAAATATACAATGGTTTTATTGATAGCTTTTCATGGAAAATTATAATCTTTAAAATTAAATAAGATACAATCTTATAATAATATTTTTAAAAAAAAATAACTGTCAATTAATTACAATTAATATGAATAGAAAGACACAATGGTTTATTCATAGTTTGTCATATTGTTATTTTTTTCATAGATTAAAGTTTTTTTTTATTGTTTTTCCTAGCCCTCTTTTTTGTTTTTTTTTTGTGTATTTTTTATTTTCAAAACTTAAATCTTTATTACTTTCAAATAAATTTGCTTTCTTCGTTATTTTCTTTTTCAATTCACATCCAAATCTATTAATTGTACTATCTACTTTCGAAAGTGTATCTTTAATCCCCATTATAATTTGGTATATCTTGTTTCCTGTATCAAATAAATTATATAATTATTTTATATTTTCTGGACAATGAGCAGATGGTAGATCCTCCAATTCAAGTTCTTCTTTATTCATGACTGAACAAAAAAAATAATTTAAAAATACAATTAAAAAACTCATAAGATAAAATATAATATTACCTTTTAAGATTAGTGATATAATTGCCAAGAGAATTACCATTTTTTTGTTTAGTCTAAATTTTTGAGTGCGCAGCTAAAATGCCATATAATACTAAAAAGTGTGCTCAAAAGCCATCCACCTAATAATTATTTTCTTTTTCATTTTCTTTTATTAACTTAAACCCTGGATATTCTTCTTTTCTCCTTCTATGTCGAGATATTAACAAAAAAATCAGGGTAATACCCATCCGAATTCAACCCACCCGATAACCTATTTTTATTTTTTTTATTAATTATTTAAACATTTTTTCTCTTTTCCAGCAATTTCTTTTAATTCTCTTATTTTTTTTCTTTATATTTCTTTTTTTCTTATTCTCCTTCATCGTTGAAACATTAACAAATTTTGAAAACCACCAAAATCTCATCTTCATCATCCAATACTTGCTTACTCATCCTCTCTAATCAGTGTTCTGTCTTTATCTCCTCTCCCTATCACCATTGTTGAAGCTTCAAAACCCAGTTATGTTTTTATTTGGAGATTTAGGGATTTCACAATTTAGGGATTAGATTTACCAAAATTGCTTGTTCGGTATGCAAATCGGGTTAGTAACCAAGATTTATGTGACAATTAGGTCTTTGCATAGGTAATTTATCGAATATAGTTGTTGAATCGTAGTGATTCTTAGGTAGATTGAAATGAAAACCCGAATTCATCATCAAATCTGCAGAGAAGGACAACTGGTACGAATGGTACAACTAAGAGATAAGAGGACAACTTGTACAACTATGAGATAGAGGACAACGGTACAACTATGAGATAGAGGACAATTGGTACAATAGGTATAACTACAACAACTTAAATAATTACTGATTGAAAATACTTTTGTTATAATTGCAAATCGGGTTGGTAATCCAGTTTTATGTGATGATTACGTATTTGTATGGATAATTTTATAAATATAGTTGTTGAGTCATAGTGATTTTTAAATAAATTATAACTATACCTGAGTTCATCACCAAATTTATAGAGAAGAACAACTGGTACGAAATGGTACAACTAAGTGATAAGAGGACAACTAATATAACTAGTACAACTATGAGATAGAGGATAACTATAACAAATGGATAGTACTAAGACATGTTGAATAATTGTTAATTAATAATTTTTTATTATATTTTCAAGAAATAATGAATATCAGCCACACAAGCAATTCAATAGATTTTATATCATTTAATATATCATATTTGGAGTAGATATCTTATTCGGTATTAGTAGATAAAATATTGTATGTAAGAAGATTGTAATATATGAAACTAAACAGCTTTGGAGTAGATAATTTATGTGGAGAATGAATTACACACATAAATGCTTTCTATTCTCCAAAATAACATTGTTGAAAGATGAAAAATGGATAATAAATTAGATAAGTGGTTTCAGAGCAAACGTAACATGAAAACTTAATTTGTGTATGTTTTTGGGTTTGTTTTATCCGAAAAGATTTTATTTTAGCTAAGAAAATTATATGTTAGCTGACGAATTCTTATTCTGTATAACCACATTATTCATTTTAGCAGAAAAAATCTTTCCCAAATAAGAATAAACAAGGTACAGTTAGACACATATATACAATTATCTGTAACTCTTTAATTTAAAAACAAGGTACATGATAATGAACGATTCAACTTATTTTAGCCTTAAAGTGTACAAGAGCATTTTGAAGTTATTTGTATTTTGGATTTCTTGGATGTCTTTGATTTCTTGCATTACTATTTATTTTGGAGTTATTTATATTTTGGATTTTTTGGATTTTTTTGATTTCTTGCATTACTATTTTCAATTTCTCCATGGTAACTTGGTGCAATTACGTAACGAATTGCTCCATGGCAACTAGGTGCAACTAGGTACAATTACGTTATGAATTTCTCTAGGACAACTATGTGCAACTAGGTACAATTACGTTATGAATTTCTCCAGGACAACTAGGTGCAACTCGAGACAACTACATTTTAATTGTAATGTTAAAAAATAAATTCCTAAAGTTATTCACTTAAAACCAATACAACCCCTACCCTAAAAGTCGTATATTTTCAAGTTTATACTAGAAAAAAAATAAAAATAAAACTTTGTTTTGTTCAAAGAACCAAATATTTTTGGTTTCACTTGAAATAACCCTTATGTTATAAGGAAGTCTTTGATAATGTTATCCATCTTATGCAAGCGTCTATGCAAAAATATAGGAAATAGAAAAATAATAATGCAAAACCCTTGGGGCTGCTATATAATGTTCAAAATTCTTGTGGACAATTAGAACATAATAATTTATGTCGAAGGACAACTGAAAGAACTACAAAATCGATCAAAGGACAACTATTAAGAATTTTGGACAACTGGACAACTAAGTACAACTATGTGCGCCGACAAAAAGGGGACATGTGCGCCGACAAAAAGGGACAAGGGACACGTGCGCAGTCAAAGTACCACGTGCGCCGTCAATTTTATACATAGTTGTATTCAGTTGTCCAGTTGTCCAAAATTCTTCATAGTTGTCCTTTGACAATTTTAGCATTTTTTCCAGTTATCTCTTGATATAAATTATTCTTTTGTAGTTGTCCACATGATTTTTGACTATTGTAGTCCATTTACAACATTTTCATACTACAATTTATGCAAAAATTTTGGCTCTTTTCCATCATAAGATTGTTAACATTATCAAAGTCTTCTTTGTATCATAAGGGGTGTTGGATGTGAAACCAATTATATGTATTAGAAAAATGATAAATTTCATGTTATCCATCTTTTTAATTTTATTCCTTATAGTTTACGAATTTTTTACATTTTTTAAGTGAATGTTTGTTTTCTATATTTATAGTTTATCATTATTATTTTCTAATGAAAGAATTGCATATAGTTGTACATATGTGTCTAGTTGTACCTTGTTTATTTCCATCCAGAAAGTATTCTCGGCCAAAAATGAAATCCTCTAGATTATATTGACTTACCTAAGTGTCAAGTTATCCATCAAAATAATATGTGCACTTATGTGCGCCGTCAATTTTTGTACATAGTTGTACCTAATTGTACTAGTTGTCCTCCTCTGCAGATTTGGAGATGAACTCAGATGTAATTATAATTTACCTAAGAATCACTACGATTCAACGACTATATTTAAAAAAATTATTCATGCAAATACCTAATCGTCCTATAAAACTGGGTTACCAACCCGATTTTCAATTATAATAAAACAATTTTCAATCAACAATTAATTTCGTTTTAAATTATTAATTTCAATTTAAATAAAATCAATCATTTTTTTATTAAATTCAGGAATGCGACAAAAAAAATTATTTAGAGTAAAATTGGAATTACATGCGTTTTATGGCACACAGACTTGTTTATGGCACAACAGATTAGTTTTTTCCAATTTATGGCATTACAGCCATTAAACCTAAATTTTTTGGCTTTTTCCAAAAATATTTTTTTGGAGAGTGAACAGATCTTTCACCATTCATTTAAATTTTTTTTTATTGATGACTAACTATATACTAAAAACTCTTTCTTGTAATACTATTTCTATAACAGTTGCTTGCAAATGAACAATGTTTTTATTAATGAATTTTAAATTAATTTAAAGTTTATCAACAATAAATTGATATATTAAGTGTTATTTTTTAAAGTAAGAAAGTATTATAAAAAAAATTCAATAAAAAATAATAAAAAGTAAAACAAAATATATACAATCTTCAAAAGACATAAGTATTAAGAAGAGAAATCGTTAATAATCATCGATTATGTAGTACAATTAATAAAATAAAACAAAAAACACAACTATAAAATTTTAACCTTTGAATTGAATAAATTAACAGATATACATAAAAATGTAAAATTAATTAAAATAAATAATAAATAGAAAAACACAATGGTTCAATAATTTATTTATAGTTTTTCATATTACGATTATTAATAGATAGTTGTGAAGTTATTATTTTGGACCTTTTAGTTGTACTTGTAAATTTGTGTTAAAAAATTACTGCTTTTAGAATCAACGTATTGTTTTTCTTGGATTTTGTTTGAACTTTTCTGTTGGTTGGGATTTTACCTTTATACTAGGTTTTAACCCCGTGCATCCGCACGAGAATTTTTCATTTTTTATGCCTAATATAATTTTTTTAGAATTTATTTTTGTTATTTATTTTTTTAATTCAAAAATTTTATTATGATGTTTTAACTTTGAATAGTATAGATTTATATATTAGTAGAATAAAAATATGAGTTAATTAAGTAAATATTGATCTATAATGTTAATTATGAACTTTGTTATTATGTAAATTTAGATTTACACATAAACAATCTATAAATCTATGAATTAGCTAACCCGTCTGTTTAGTTATCTCAACTCATTTTTTAATATCTTACATGTTTTGACAAACTAACCCGTATAAGATTGTTATTATAAATGTAAAACTTTAACTTTCTCTATCATATTATTATAAAATATAAATATTTACCAATATTAAATATTTGATGCTTTAGTGATTATGATAAACAATACAATAAGATATTTGTTAACTATTTGTACTATTATAAAAATATTATTTAAATTCAAAATTTTAAATTAAATTTAACCTGTATTTAAAAAATTTTAAAGTAATTAAAATTATTATCTAATTTTGTAATAAAATTTAATTATAATTTATTTTAAATTTTCAATTAAATTGAATCTAAATTTTGTAATCAAATTTAATTAATAAAAAGTTCGTATAATTTAAAATTTAAATTAAATATAATTTATATTTAAAGAAATCTAACAATATTTAAATTAGTAATCAATTTTTAAAATTAATTATAATATAAAATATAATGTTATAAAAAAAGTTTAGATATTTTTGGAAACAAACTCTAAAAGTGATTCTGCTTTAATAGAATAGATGTTTCTACTTTGGTAATTTATTTTCCAGGACTTTATGTTATATATCCTTCAACAGTCTTCAGTCAAATTTTAGATATTATATACCATTGCTGACATGTTCGTTCGTAGTTGTTTTTTTTTTATATATATTTGATAAGTTATTTACTGCTAATTTTTTAGGTGTTGAATAAAAGCTTTTAAGAAATTTTAATTATCTGCATTTCAAAAAAAAAAAATTAATTATCGTTTTGCCTATCTCAGACCAAAAATAAAAATTGTCATCCGACTTCTATCTTGGGTCCCACTGAACTTAAACGTATTTCTAACGACGACATTTATAAGTTTTATATACGTCTACCATCATCGTCTTTCTTCCGTCTTCTTCTTCGCTTCTCAATTCCAAAATGTTTTATAATGCCAATTCTTCGGTTTCATTTCTCCTGAAATTTTGACTTTAAAACCTTAAAAAGATTTTGAGTATCCGTTTCCATTACAGCGACATTGGGATTCGGATGTTGATCTCTCGGCGGTGAGTGATAGCAAATTTTATCGAATCTGTGCAATGCTTGGGAAGGAAGAAGACGGCAGTGGCGGTGACACACTGCAAGCGTGGGCCTGGTCTGATCAAGCTCAATGGTTCACCAATCGAGCTATTCCAGCCTGAGATCCTCCGGTTCAAGATTTTCGAGCCAGTCCTCCTCGGAAAACACCGTTTCGCCGGTGTCGACATGAGGATCCGTGTCAAAGGTGGTGGTCACAGTTCTCAGGTCTACGCCATCCGTCACGTTCAGAGCATCGCCAAGGCTCTTGTTGTTTTCTACCAGAGGTACGTGGATGAGCAATCGAAGAAGGAGATCAAGGATATCCTGGTCAGGTATGACAGGACCCTTCTTTGTGGCGGATCCGAGGAGGTGCGAGCCGAAGAAGTTCGGTGGTCGTGGTGCTCGTGCTCGTTTCCAGAAGAGTTACCGTTAAGCTGGTTTGTTTTATTTTCACTTTCCATCTGTTAGTTGATAATTGAGTTTGGTCCTATTTTATCTATAATTATATAAGTCCGATATGTATGTTAAGCGAATAGCTGTGTGTAAGAGTTGTAACTTGTTCGATAAGTTACAACTGTTACCAACAGGTGCTTACGATTATGTTATGTAGACAACTATATAAGTGTTATTGTTGTCTTAATGTAAAATTGTCAAGAATAATAAAGTAACAAGGTTTCAGATTTGACTTTGTTCTCTCTCTCGTCCAAGTTTCTCTTTCTTCTCTAGAGAGTTTTCTCTCTCATTCTGTGTTTTTAACACGATCATCGGAAAGTTTTTGTCTTAATGGACTTGTGAGACTTAGAGTTTTATTTTCAGTTTGATGCTTATTTTATAATGGATATTCTCTCATGTTTTGCTATGTTTGCTATCTGAAAGTTTTAATTTTTATTATTACTCCAGTACTCCTTATTTCTTGTCCTCTGATGTATGGCATTTGCGTAGTATGATCAATTTGTTAGGTTAATTACTCCTTATAATCTGCATTTGCGTCGAAAAGTTTGAGCTTGGTGTTGAGTTTGTGAAAAGGTTGTGGCTTGATGTTGTGACTGAGCTAGAGTTAATCAAACATCCGAAACCTGTGATCTTGTCTGTGTAAAATTATTTGCGAGTTGATATCTCCACCTCGATAAACGTCTTTTAAACAATTCAAGTGTCTACATTTGTAGCTTCAGTCTCTTGAGTGTACTCAATAGAGAACTTGTTGTCTCAACTTCATGAAGTAGCCTACAGAATTTTCAGGCTTTATTTTGTATAAGCAGGGATGCAACAGATAAATGAGCTCTTTTGTCTTCCTAACAAAGAAATTTAGGTTATTCATTGGAAGCGAAGTGAATCCGATTTAGTCTGTTGTGTACCTATTTGGTATGATTATATTTGTTATAATGTTTATCAAATCTTCCGTCTTTTCCCTGTGAAGCCTTCTTGTTGAATTTCGTCAAATCTCATCATTGTGAACCAATTTGCCATCATCGTCTTATTTCTCGACTAAGAAAAGTATTGCAGATTTGGTTTGTTGCTTGTGGCATCATCCCGGCTATAAGAGACTGAAATTGACCGATAATTTAAGAGTATCTATTCATCAAATAACATTGTTAATAAACTAGAATCCTTTTTCCAAGGGAACATTTGATATATGGAAACTTTTGGGTCACGGTTAAAATCGTTTTCTCGACAGACCTTGATTTTAGTTCTGCTCTTTTGTTTTCCCAAGTTTCAGCGGCAAAGACATTCGCAGAACCTTTCTCAGTCAGTCACCTTCTCAAGGAATTCAGGCGAAAGGCAAATCCTCACCTTCTTATCTATTTCTCTCTTTTTTTCTGGCCTTACATATGTGGCACATACAAAGCCTCTTACGTTCACTTAGATGCTTATTAGATAATGGGCAAGAAGTTATGTTTTTGCTATATTTAACCGTTTGCTAACCGAAAGAAGTTACTTTTAATTTCGTTCTTTCTTTAAATCAGTCCTTAGTTTATGTGGATCCTTACCAAGAAGGGAGTAATGAAGTCTCAGTGGTTGCGCAAGTCTAGTGAAGTGTCTCCTCTTCTGTTAGTGCTTTATTTTCTCAACTTTGGTGTGTTCTGATGCTGACAACACTTCGATATTGAAACAGAGCATTTTGTATAGATTCAAAAGCTTGTTGCTTTCTGAAAGAGGACAAAGGTCATGACACACAAGGACTAAGCACTCTCAAGCATGTCTTTCGGTCTCACATTTTTAATGGAGAGAATAACATTAGAGGATCTCACGTCGAGAATAAGTAAACAGCGAATACAAATCATTTATAAAAAAAAAGTCAACGTCTTTGGAATTTCTGGCATTCATGAATCTTCCTCTCCTACTTCAAAAGTCAAGCTTTGCTGTTTTCTTGTCTTATGCGTCTTTTCCGTTGTTTCTACAAAGCTTCTCCGTTTTTCATCTCTCTTTCCCAATTAATGCTGAAAGCTTTGTGATCCTCTTCTTGGATCTCTCCGTGTTCTTATCCATGGCTTCTTCTTCATCTCTGACTTGCAATGGAGGTACCAAGTCTTCCCGAGCTTCTGTGGAAGTGACGTGCGAAAAACCTTTCTTAGCCACGTCCTGGAAGAGCTCAGAAGCAGGGGAATCACACTGTTCATTGATGACGAGATCGAGCGAGGCGAATCTATCGGTCCCGAGCTTGTACAAGCGATCAGAGAATCAAGAGTCTGAAAGATCAGAAGATGTTCGTGTGTTACACAAGATCTTAGTGTGTGATACAGAGTTGTTGCTATAGTCCTTACAGAGCAACAAAGAGAAGAGGAACGTGAAGTTATGTTATGAAATGTTGATGAGGCATTGGAGTCTTACTGATCCAAGAAGATGGAAAAGGGCCAACTTCTAGTTTATAAATAAAGTTATGTGGGCTATTCGAAATAGAAGCCCAACTACAAGTTACTGGCTGATGATGACGTAAGCTTGGTGAGTTAGGGTTTTCATGTGAAGAGTATAAATAGGACGAGGCAGTCACAGAACAACTTACGCGCCAAGGGTTCTATTGTGTAACGTATATGGTGTGTGTGTGGCGTCGTCCCACCAGACAGATAGAGAGATCTGTTGGTGGTTTTGTTATGGAAATCACACTTATCAGATGAGACGTAGGTGCACCAGTGCTGCTGCTGGTTATAGTCAAGCATGCTGTGCTTGTTATTATTTCTATAGTCCATGTAGAAAAGAGTGGTAAACACGAATGTGTATTGTATCATGTAGCAATTGTAATTTGCAATCTTTTCTAGTGGATTGGTTATGGACGAGATCTCGGGATGTAGGTTCGCTGAACCCCGTTAACAAATCTCTGTGTTCTTATTTATGTTCATCGTAATGCTCTTACTCTTTCGTCATACTAGTGCATTACACAAGTATATAGATCTAACACAAATCTGGTTCTTACATTTGGTATCAGAGCGGGCTCTCGACAGAGATCTGTTCTCGTTTCGAGTGGGATCCTGGAATTAGATTTGTGGCTAGCAGAGAAAATTGCTGATGAAAAAGACGATGGTTCGTGAACGTATAACAGAGAGGTTTGACGATCAAGTAAATTGCTTTGTTGGGTGATCTGCTATAGATTGATGATGGAGACTTGATTTGTCACCAACAAAGAAGAGAGAGTTTCTGGTCTGTGCTGATCTGGGTCTCAGAGGTCAGAGCTGCGAGACTCAAGGTTCAAAAGAAATATTTTCAGAAAAACGCAAGGTTAAACTTTCTAAGAAGCGTTTCTGGTCTATGGTAAAGAAAGGCCTAGAGTTTGATGTTGAGTGATGGCTTCACAACTTCAGTGTTGATAACGAAGATTAAGCCGATGAAGGTAGCGATGAGCAGTGGTCAAGCCGTCGAGAAGAAGATATAGAGATGAATCGATCTACTCCTTGTTGAAGAATTTGTTAATGAAGAGGTTTTCATCGTTCTAGCTAGAAAATGAATTAATGATATGGAGAGGAATTTCAGAGATTATGATTCGTCCACCAACTACAAAATCTCATAGATGGTCTAGTCAGAGATAGAAAATTTCACCTAGAAACCTCTTGCTAATGTGATGTTCTCGTGAAAAAACAAAAAAAGGAACAGAGAGCTCTCATCTCCAATCTGTCTTGAAAGAAATATGTTGCAAAAACAAAGGTGGAGGCGTTCCTGATCTTGAAGAGAAGAAGATGATGGGCGAGAAGATAAACATTAGAAGATGTAGCCTCAATCATCGTATCTGCTTGGATCTCAACCTAAAGGAAGATTTGTTACCTGAAAAGAGAGGTGGAGTTTCGAATATAAGCAAATCTTGGTTGAGAATTGCAAATATCTTTGATGCATTCAATATTTCAAGTTGACAAAAAGCAGATGGGCAAGTGTCTCTCAGTCATCGTCGAAGATTCCTTTTCTTTCAACAAAGATCTCAAGGGGTTTAACAATTTTGTAGCGGCATTTCTGATTTGGCTACTGTTCGTGTGGGCTCTATGGAATATATAAGAAGGAGATTCATGTGAAGAAAGGTGTTACTATCAAGTCTATTTCTAATTCAGACAGAGGAAAAAGAGTTAAGATGTTTGACTCAAGGACCGTCAATAATGAAGATTTCACTGAAAATTTTGATCGGAAACTGTTTCTGGGTTGGTGTTCTTTTTGCCGGGATATTGATTTTGCTATCGTGAAAGGAACAGAAGTTATGGGGGAAGAAGATTCATGTGAACTGGGCCGACTGGGGAGCAAAGTGGAGTTGTCAGCATTGTGGGCTTTAGTTCTGATAGGCCCAATGGAGATTAAATTGTTAACTTCACGTTTTCATCAAGAACAAAAGGGACGAGCTTTACGATGGCAATTGTGTTCTATGGATTTGAATTCTGTGAAATCAATAAGTCGGCCGTACCTTAGCATAACGTTGGGAGCTTATGCGACTCACAATTCTTCAGATTCACAGTGAAACAATCATTGCAACTGCGACCTTCTCTAAATTATAGAGTTCAGAGGTTTAGAAGTTTCGAAGAGGGCTGTAGGCATATAGGATCCGCCTGAAATAGCTGAAATTCCAGGCTTACAGTTTGGCGAAATTTTTAAAGCTTTAGCAAGATAAGGTCGCTGATATTCTTTCTTCGGAATTACTCTTACTAGCTCCGGATTCAATTTGTGTGTAACGACTTGCTGACTTTTGGCGGTTGGGGCTGAATTTGAGCTCTATGGTGGTCTTGAAGAGGTTTGATGATGGTGAGTATGGAGAAATTATAAAGTCTCCAGCAAAGTGCTGTAGTTGCTTTTTTGCAAATTAAGGATTCAAACTGGAAGGAAATTTGTGTTTATTGGATTCATAGAGCTCTGTTTCTCTGTCAAAGATTTTAGAAAAGAAATTTCAAGTGTAAGAGTTCTCGATCAGTCGCTAGAGGCTTCATGAGTATCAGATTCAAAGATAAAAACATCAGATTCGGTGGCAGCAGATTTGATGTTGTTAGGACTAAACGGAAATTGATGACTCTCGTGACAGGATTTCTCTGAATTTTAATGGGAATTACATCGTTATTGAAGAAGGGATTCCAGTCTTAAATTTCAGTTTTCGAGTTCATTGTGATACAATGTGAATGGGATTTGCGATGGTAACAAGTATGAGTCTCAACGGTGAACGCTTGTAACAGGTGTAGTTTGTGGGATTCTGGTTCTGAGAAGATGTCTGCTCTATTTTAACATTGTGCATGCTAGGGAATCACAAGAGAAAGCAAGACGGCATCAGAATATCACCAGAAATTGCAGAGCTTCATGACGATTACGCTTTGGGTCGAATCTGTGATATGGGGCAAACGGTGATCTCGCTGAAGGATACTGTATCGGAGTTAAATCAATTTTGGATGTGATGCTATTGGAAAGTTGGGTGACATTGGTTCTTGAGCAATCAAAAGAAGAATGACATTCAGGTATGGCTTTGAGACATTGTAAGATGTTAGGTTTTCAGATAGGATCTACAGATGTGGGTCAAAGAAATGACGGGAATGTGTTTGTACGTGAAGAAATATAACGGATCTAGAAATCAAAATCATCAAGCCAGATGGAGAACTTCTTTTGATATTTTTGTATAAGTTTAAGCGCGTCTCTAATGATGAATGCGAGATTGAAACAAGAAAGGTGTCTTGGTTTACAGTCTTTACTGTTAAATGAAGCCGAGGTGAAACACATGACAAGAAGAGCACCGACGAGCAGAGGTAGCCTAGCCTTGAATTAACGGAGGAAACCGTTGGAGATATGCTTCAGTAATCTGTTTTGGATCAAGGTTTTGTTTACAGGACGCGTTGATTTTGTGGGTCATTGTTATTGAACGTCAGATAAAGAGGTTCTTGTTTACAGATGGTTACAGAACTGGACTAAGAAAACTTCAGCACCTACCGATTCTTGTTGGAAAGGAATTTTTTTTTCAAGAAGAATTCAAGTTTGGCTCAAGAGATTGTTATCAAAGATGAGCCAAGAGGAAAGGAGTGCATAGGAATTGAAGATCAAGAGGAGGACTCTCTCTTTCTAAGAAGATGGTCGGTATCAATCTGAGGTAGAATACACAGAGTTGTGTAACTCCGATTCGGTTCTGCAAGGGTAGCTTAAATGACATCTGCCGGGAGATGTTGGTCGGGATCAATATGAGGTAGAATACTCAGAGTTGTGTAACTCTGATTAAGTTGTAACCCAGGAAGCTGAAGTGTGTAAAACCTCTATAAATTAATACTCATAAATTAATAATCACTATAAATTAATAAATTTTGTTGGTCCCAAGTCGGGTTAATGTAAAAATCCATCAAATTCGATAAGATAATAAGATAATAATTTTTTTTGAAACCCTTATGTAAATTTATGGTCCCAACAAAAACATAAATTAATAATGATATAAATTTATGCAAATATATGTAAATACAATATTTTTAAAAAATAACTAATGTGTTTATTTTTATTTAAAGTTGAAATCTCATTGGTTCTCATCTCTTTAATTATTATATCAGTAGCTTTTATTGCTTTTTTACTATATACATGATGATTTTTTGATGTGATAATTGATTTTTTTTTATCTTTAAGTGTTTTTAAATGTATTGTAGTGTTATCTTCAATTTTATCATTAGTAATACTGATAGTAGCCATGATATTTTTATAAATTTTAAACTTATGAACATGTATATTTTTACATAGACAATCCAATATGGTGTTAAAAACTATTTTATTGTGATAGTTATGATTCTTAATCATAATTTATATCATGAGATTTGTTAAAATTTTAAAATATAACATTATTACAAAGAAATTTTATAGAAAATTATATGCGGAAAACAAATTTTCTTTATAAATTAATAATTATTAATTAATATCACGATAAATTAATGAATTATCATGGTTCCAACATTATTAATTTATAGAGGTTTTACAATTGGGATTCGTAAATCTGTTGCTGCTCTAGCTCTTAAAATCCGAAGGTATATGTATGAGGAATTGAAGATCGTGTGTCTGTTGAAGCCTGATGATTATTGACTGTAGCTACCATCTGTTTCAGAATTTGCAATCACCTGTCTTGTTCATTGGGTTACTGTTTGGCATGAAAATTTTGTGTAAAGAAAGATTTTTTTTCACAACTATGCTCCCGAGCAGAGGGAGTAAGATTTTCTGGCTGGTCTTGGGTAGGATTTTGATACACACAGAAGATGGCGATCAAATCAAAACATAAAAAGGATCATTCTCATGAGTTTGTTGGGTTATTATTAAGGGAGAGCTTAGTAAGAATATGATCCGATCTTGGTGAAAGTATGATCATGATTATTGAGAATTGCTTTCACAAGTGCATCTCTCGTTGTTCTAAGCCAGAGAGAATCTTCTTTTGTTTCCACTGCAATCACAGAGGTGGAATACACGTGGTGTATGCAAGTAGTTAAAAGGGTGTCATGATGATTTTGTAGTCAAACCTGGATCTAAAAGGGTCTAAAGCAGCCTGTGTTTTATATGAAGCTGGTGTAAATTGTCTCTGTAAATTGCTCCTAGAACTGCTACCACATCAAAATGAAACTGTTCTGTGCGTACGGCAAGCGTAGATCTTGTCCTATTGGCGACAGCGATATCCTTTTGATGCTGGGACAGCTGCTTCTGAGCCATTTTCATATCGTTTTTGGTACAATCACAAGCTGAACTTTGCTTTTATGTGGAAGCTGTGCCTTGATTTGTTACTGCAAAGATGGAGTCTCTAGTAAATCATGGATGTTGACTGGTGATCAATAATCAGAGAGAATCGTCGTAATTTTTGTAGAAGCCGGTTTGAAGCATATTATTTTGATGTTTAGCCAGAAGCTTGCAGAGGTGAGGCTGACTGCAGGGTGTTGCAGAGATCCAAGCATAGAAAATCAGTGAAAAAAAAAAGATCTTTAATGGTGCGTGTATAAGTACATGGATCTTAGAGGAGTCTTCTAATGATGTTCGTTACAAGAAAAGTGCATAAGAACTCATCATTAATGGCAAGCTTAAGAGGAACTGCTGACAATTTTGGAAATGAGGAATACAGCACTGTCGAACCAACTTCAAAGTCACGTTTGCAGATTCGAAACTGTTCAGATCGAGCTGGAATTTCGTGTCAAGCTTCGTGGCACTATTGTTTTTAGAATCAACGGTGGGATTGAGTTTCCAACGGCTGTACTGAGATTTATTCATGCAGTTTCCAGACAGGTTTGTTCAGAGAAGGCTGTGACCAGTATGACGAGATGTTGAGGTTGAGTGGTCAAACAAGATCTTTTTGAGCTGAATTTTTGCAGTAATATCTTGGACATGTTGAACTATTTTCTGACCAAAAGCGAGCTTATTTGGAGCCTGGATGACAGAAGAGCGTTTTTATTGAAGTAAAGATCATCTTTGTAGAACATCTAAGTTTCTGACAGATATCTGTGTCCTTGAGTAAAGTGTGATTTGAAGCTACTCATGGTGGCAGAGGGAGTGAGTCTCTATCTTTGTTTTTTACAAAGTCTTGTTCACGATCAGACAGATTAGTAGCAGAAGGATGGTAAATGCTTAGTAATATGCTTCGAGGATGTGTTTTTGTGGATTTTCATCTTAGTTGTGCACCCAAGCACGGGGAGATGAAGGCATGTGAGTAAGCACCTTAAGGCATGTGAGTAAGCACCTTGGTTTCAGGGAGAGTAAGGTTCTGTGAAAGGTGGATACTTGGATTACTCTTGTGGTGCATATGTAGCTTGAGTAGCAAACTAAGATAAAAAGGGAGAGACTACTGATGATGCGTGAACTAAGCGGTGCTAAGCTAGAACATCTCTGAAGTTCAGATGAATCTCATGAGATTGATTATTTATGATTAAGGGGGAGACTGATCACATATGACACACTTGATGTTGATGTTCAAAGGCAGATATAATTGAAGCTAACGCATGGGGGAGTTCTCTTGAGATTCTGGTTGATCAACGTGAACGAAGAATGCGACGAACGAAAGTAAACTGAAGAATGCGACTATCTTTAGATGATGATTTGCTTTATTATTATGTCTCTGTTCGTTGCATGAGCTTAATGAATAGAGTGCTCAATGTCAAAATAAGCTTGGAAAAAAGAGTGATTGATGATATTAAGATCATGTGAGCTAATGTAATAAGGAGATGGTACATGACAGTTGAAGATGTGGTCTAGCTATGGTGGTTTTTATATGAGTGTGCACTCAAGCAGGAGCAGAATGTGAAGCAAAGATTGAGGGGAGATTGCTACTTAAAGTTAATCTGCTGCGTAGCTGCTGGTTGTGGTTGTGTTCACTGATGTGCTTGAGTTGACACACTCAAATAAAAAGGGGGAGAATGAAAGATCAGAAGATGTTCGTGTGTTACACAAGATCTTAATGTGTGATACAGAGTTGTTGCTATAGTCCTTACAGAGCAACAAAGAGAAGAGGAACGTGAAGTCATGTTATGAAATGTTGATGAGGCATTGGAGTCTTACTGAGAAGATCCAAGAAGATGGAAAAGGGCCACATAGACTTCTAGTTTATAAATGAAGTTATGTGGGCTCTATTCGAAGTAGAAGCCCAACTACAAGTTACTGGCTGATGAGTGATGATGATGTGGTGAGTTAGGGTTTTCATGTGAAGAGTATAAATAGGACAAGGCGGTAACAGAAAAACTTACGTGCCTAGAGTTCTATTGTGTAACGTATACGGTGTGTGTGGCATCGTCGCACCAGACAGATGGAGGGATCTGTTGGTGGTTTTGCTATGAAAATCGCACTTGTCAGATGAGACGTAGGTGCACCAGTGCCCTGCTAGTTATAGTCAAACATGCTGTGCTTGTTATTGTTTTCATAGTCCATGTAGAAAACAGTGGTAAACACGAATGTGTGTTGTACCATGTAGCAATTGTAATTTGCAATCTTTTCTAGTGGATTGGTTCTGGACGAGATCCCGGGGATGTAGGTTCGCTGAACCCGGTTAACAAATCTCTGTGTTCTTATTTATTCTCATCGTAATGCTCTTACTCTTTCGTCATACTACTGCATTACACAAATATATAGATCTAACACAAATCTGGTTCTTACAGGGTTGCCATTGTCGTGCTCTCGAGGAACTACGCTTCTTCAAGCTGGTGTTTGGATGAGTTAGTGGAAATCATCAAGTGCAGGGAAGAGCAGAAACAGAAAGTGACTCCCGTTATCTACCAAGTGGATCCATCTGATGTGAGGAATCAGACCAGAGATTTCGGAAAAGCCTTCGAGGAAACCTGTAAGAAAAAAAACAGAAATGATGACGCAGGCATTGAGTGAAACCTGTAAGAAAAAAGCAGAAGAGGTGACGCAGGCATGGAGGCAAGCTTTGGAGGAAGTCACGAGTATAGCTGGTTATCACTCTAGCAAATGGTTCGTTTACTTTCTCTTCCACTTCTTGCATGTTATAGTGTAGCTAGCTACCGTTTCATGATGACTGGTTTTAATGGAGAACTCTGTTTTTGTTAGGAACAATGAAGCTGATTTAATCAACAATATTGCCTTATTTGTTACGGGTGTGTTGGATATGACACCGTCAAAGGATTTTGATGACTTTATTGGCATAAGCGATCGTACCACGGAGATAAATTCGTTACTGATCCTTCTACCAGATGAAGTTAAGATGTTTGGAATTTTGGGTCCTACTGGGATTGGTAAGACGAGCACTGCCAGGAAATTTTTTGAACAATTCTCTGCTGATTTTTAATTCAAAGCGTTTTTGGAGAATATCAGAGGAATATGTGCGACGGCTGGTTATGTTGACGACTATCCATCGAAGTTATGTTTGCAGAAAGAGTTGTTGTCTGAAACTTTCAAGCGAAGGGACATTGAGGTGAGTCACTTGGGAGTTGCTCGGGAAAAGCTGAGACAAAAAAGTGTTGGTCGTTCTTGATGAAGTGGATTCCTTGTGGCAACTCGAAGCAATGGCAAAACAGTCTGGATGGTTTGGTCGCGGAAGTATAATTATAATTACCTCCGAAGATAGAAGAATTTTCACGGCACAGGGGGTCCTCAAATTTACGAGATGAGATTTCCAACTAAGAGTGAGGCTCTTCAAATCTTCTGTAGATATGCTTTCAGTCAAAAGTCTCCAAGAGATGGTTTTCACGAGCTTTCTTGGGAAATTTCTGGACTAGCAGGTAAACTACCGCTAGGCCTGAAAGTTATGGTCGTATCTACGAGGGTTTCTGTCCAGAGACCAGTGGGTAGACGCATTACCAAGGCTCAGGTCTAGCCTTCACAGCGGAATCGAATCAACTCTGAGATTTAGCTATAATGTGCTAAGTGATGATAAAGATAAAGCTCTTTTTCTGTATATTGCATGTTTCTTTGTTGGTTACAAGGTTGATTGCGTTAAGAGGTGTCTTGCGAATTGTGGTTTGGACGTCAACTACGGGCTTCAAAACTTAGCTGATAAATCTCTCATATACACCACAGACTACGAAGTTAGAGATGCATCTTTTACTGCAACAAATGGGTAGAGAAATTGTCAAAAAACAGTCTTTGGACGAGCCTGGAAAGCGACAGTTCTTGATGGATGCCGAGGAGATTTGTGATCTACTTGATGAAAATACTGTAAGTTTTCAAATTCGTTACTGTAGTCTTGTGTTTCCTCCTTGGTTTTTCTTAAGCTGAGATTGTGTTCTTTTTGAAATATTTATTCTAGGGTACAAGAACTGTTCTAGGCATAACACTACACGACCTTCCAGACAGAGAGGAAATCAAATAAGTAAAAGCGCCTTCAAAGGGATGAATACTCTCCAGCTTCTAGCAGTCCGCTCTCGTAGCTTACGCATACCTCCCGAAGGCCTCAACTGTCTCCCCGAAAAACTCAGATTGATACATTGGAACTACTGTCTAATGAGATTTTGGCCTTCCAAGTTCTCTGGAAAGTTTCTTGTGGAACTTGTCATGCAGTATAGCAAACTTGAGAAACTGTGGGACGGTATTAAAGTAAAAATAGTCGCCATTTTTTTTTTACTGTATTGCGTGTAAAGCGCGATTATAGTCATTTCTGAATTTTTTATGTTTTTGTTTTTGTTTTTCAGTATAGCCTCTCCAATGCCTCAAGTTGATGGATTTGGGGAATTCTAGGGATCTGAAGGAGATTCCAGATCTCTCAAAAGCAACGAGTCTCGCGAAACTAGATCTCTATGGCTGCGATAGTTTGTTAGAGCTCCCAAGCTCTATCGAGAATGGCAATAAGCTTATAGACTGCAGACTTTTCAGCTGCTCTCATTTGAAGGAGCTCCCTTTCTCTATCGGCAATGCCACGAATCTCGAAATTTTGAGTCTTAGCTATTATGAAAGGTTGAAAGAACTACCCTCTTCAATCGGTATGTTAATCAATCTCAAGCGATTGACGCTCAGTGGTTGCTCGAGTTTGGTGGAGCTTTCTTCTATTGGCAACCTTCACAAATTGCAGGAATTGGATATGAGTAATTGCGTAAAGATAGAGAGTTTTCCTACTAACATCAACTTGGAATCTCTCTCTAGAGTTAATCTCTCGGGTTGTAAACGATTGAAAACCTTTCCTGATATTTCAACAAACATGAAATATCTCCATCTGAAGTATACTGCAATAAAGGAAGTGCCATCATCAATCAGCTCTTGGTCGTGTCTACATACATTGGAAATGTCAGGGTCTAGAAATCTTAGGGAGTTCCCAAATGTTCCTAACAGCATTGTAGTGTTGGAGTTGAGCAAGACAGGAATAAGGGAAGTTCCTTCATGGATTGAGAATCTATTTCGTTTGAAGGAACTAGATATGGATCAATGTGAGAAGCTGAACACTATATCTCCAAACATTTATAACTTGGAGAATCTGATATTTCTTTGTCTAGGTATGTCTGCCGATACTAGGTGTCAATATGATACTATGTGTGCTAACTACGGATGTTGAACTGGGCGACGAGAGTAAAGATGGTGATAGTGGCGACGATGAAGTGGATGACGAAAATGGCTATGCTCGTTTTGAAGCGGTAATCAAGTGTGACCCTGACCTCCGTTGGCATATTGTATCAGACTTTGATATTCACTACATTTTACCGATATGTCTACCCGCAAAGGCGCTTACATCTCTAATATCGTTACGTCTGGAAATTGATGGTTTCAAGACTATTCCAGATTGCATCAGACGTCTCTCCCGATTACGTAAGCTTGACATCAGTGAATGTACAGAGCTCGTAGCATTTCCACAGCTCCCAAGTTCCCTTCTATCTCTAAATGCAGAAAACTGCTTTTCCTTGAAGAGAATAGTCTATTCTTTCCAAAACCCAAATATCGAGCTAAACTTTGCTAATTTTGCACTAACCTGAATCAAGAAGCTAGAGAGCTCATCCAGACATCATCTTGCAAATATGCGCTCTTACCGGGTGTAGAGGTGCCTGCACACTTCACACACCAAGCTACTTCAGGTTCCATAACGATCAATTTGACTCCAAGGCCTCTTCCTCCTTCAGATTCAAAGCTTGCATCTTGTTGTCACAAGGCAATATTAATGTCGTGGATGACAGTGATGACGATGATGAAGAGGTTGAGAATTCAACGATGTGTGTGTCTTGTCGCGTCAGGGGTAAACAGGATGGCCTCGTTGTCCATTATGGATCAAACCAGCACCATATGCCAGCTATATATGGGTATAGATATCCAGAGCATATATATACATTCGAAGATTCTTTCTGTCTAAACAAGGATTACCCTGAAGACGAAGAAGCCACTATAAGCGAGCTTGTGTTTAAGTTCATAGTCCATAATAAAAGGTTAAAGGTGGAAGAAACTAATGTCAAGCTCATTGTATTCTTGGAGGTACCTCATTATATTCTTGACGGAAAAGAAACTAAAGACGAAGAATGTAATGGCACAAACATGGAGGCCACCAATGAAACTGAACAAGAAGAAGAAACTGAAGGTGATGATAATGCAGAGACGAGGAGCATGAAACAAATGAGATTAAGCCTTGTGTAGATCTTGGAAACTGTGATGCTGTTAGATTTTCTTATTCTGTGCAATGTAATTCTCCAAGAAGAGAAGCTCAATCTCAATACCTAGCACAAGAAATCAAGATTTTTGAAGAGAACATTGTTTGAAAAATAGCCCATATGATGAAGGAAATTTGTTATCTGGTGTGGGCACCTAATTGTATGGTGTAGAATTAAGAGTGTGGTCAGATATCCATTGTGCTGTTCGATTAAGCGGAAGTGTTGCGAAAACATTGTTGACTCTCCATGTCAATGGTAGCTCAAAAAAAGAGGATTGGAATCTACCTCTGTGTTTGGAGAACTGGACAGTCGAAGAGCAAGCGATAAGTAGATGGAGCCCAGAACTCAGTCGTGAAGATGAAACCTCAAATCAAAAACCAAATGTTACCTCTGTGAGTATTTTGAAAACCCCTTGACGAACCGTTCTTGGCTAATCGAGTACTGGTTTTGATTTTACTTATCAATATAAGCAACTAGTTTCAATCTTAGTTCAGATAATGAGATGCGTAACCTTTTTTTACTAGAGAAAATCTCAAGTCTCCTACCTTTTTAATTTTAGGCATCTTTTGTGTTATTTTTATTGAAAATCAAAAAGAAATCTGAATTTTTGGGTTCATACATCTTCCCTACAAAACCAAATATCAGGTGACACCTACAAACTATCCAAAAAATGAAAACCATGTCTGTTTTCTACAATATATTGTGCGCCAGAACGAATTGTCATTTGAAGTAGGAGATGAAGTGAACTTGAAGTTGAGAGCCTTCAGAGGAAATGATAGGCATCAGAAGCTGAAAAAGCTTCAGCCGAGGTATATGGGCCCATACCCTATAGTCGAAAAGATTGGAGAGGTAGCATATCGACTGCAACTGCCTCAGGAGTTGTCCGATCTTCATGATGTGTTCCACATTTCGCTATTTAAGAAAGTAGTAAGAGAACCAGAGTTCATTTTACCTGCCCGGCCAGTCGACTTAGAGGGAAATCTGTCAATTCTAAGAAAACCATCTGTAATTTTGGAATTTGGAGAGAATAAAGTTAATGGTAAGAAGACCAAGATGGTAAAAGTTAGATTGGAGAGAGATGGTATCCGTGAGGAAATGTGGGAACCAGAGCAGCAGATGAGAAATGAGTACCTTGAACTCTTTCTAGCCGGAATGGAAACGATAAGGAGGGAGTGAATTTGGGGACAAATTCTTTTCAACAAGGAGAGAAATGTAACATCCCAACCTATACAAAAGCCCGATAAGAGGCGCATCCCCCAAAATCTGTCCCTATAAAAGAGAAAACCCTAAGGAAAGAGCCTCATTCTCTGCAAAATCAGCCCCAAGCCGTGCAGAAAGAGAGAAAGATATCGCCCAGCAGCATCAGAGAGCTCTTGCCGCCGCTAGCCACCACCGAGCCAAGGAGAAGCCGCCGAGAGCCTCTTCCTTCCCGTTGTTTGCTTGATTCCATTAATTTTCAGTATCCTTAATCCAGATCTGCAAATTGGCCAAGGTGAGGAGTAGATCTAGATTCATAGGACATTATTTGTTTGTTTTTGATGTATTGACTTTAGAACTACTCAGGTCTGAGTTGATTGATGCATTTAGAGAGATCATGAGAATGTGAAATGAATAAGGAAAGATGAAACACCAGCATAATTGTTTGTCCATCTGGTTGATTGCCTAATGATTGTAAGTAGCTAGAGATAGATGATCGACCTGTGGAACGGCACAGTGATTTGATTATTGATTGTTGGGGTTTATACCTGGAAGAAAGGATGATCCACATCGCTTGGTGGTTGAGGCGAACCACGTTGAATGTCTTTGTGACCAAAACGAGTTTGCCATGCCTTGTTAGCATGATGAAGAGTTTGTCATGCCTTGTTAGCATGATGAAGAGTTTTCCATGCCTTGTTAGCATGATGATCTGTGCGTTGCCTCGTTAGCATGATGATCTGTGCATTTGCTTTGCTTGTGTGCTTGTAGAGCACTGTTTGTTGCTTGTTTAGTTATAGGCTTGATATACTGGAAATAAATGGTTACTGTAATGGGAGTGTACGTGGATTTATTTCTCACTGAGTAATTTTTCCAAATTACTTATCCCTTAATCTTTCTTTTCAGGTGAGTATGAAGATTATGATCTTAATGGCTACGAAAAGGAGTAGTCCAAAGTGGTGAGCTTTTGGGATGGGTTTTTCCTTCGTTTTGTTTCAATTTCTTTATTCTATTTAAGATTTCTTTGTAATTTGCTTTGGTTTCTCTTTCAAATTTAAGTTATGAATTTTTATTGCAAGACTTGATTTTTATTAATTGAATAAGAGTATTATTCAGAAATATGTTTATTTAATCTAATAAATATAGTAAACCAGTTTAAAATCGAAGGTGACAGTCCCGTTCGTCTGGTGGACGGATTGGTCTGTTACAGATCTATACAAAGTACTTTCCACTGGTAAAAGTGTTCAGCATCGAGTTTTCACTTTAGGAGCTCAAGAAGCATGGAGATCCATCGAATATAAGTATACCTATTACCCTGAAACGCAAGGTATATGCAAGAAAGGGGTTGTCTGCTATGGAGCTAACAGTCCTGACAAAAGATCTGTTCTAGTGTGCTTTGATTTGAGATTGGAAGAGTTTAGTCTTATTACATTACCTGAGAGTGTCCAAATCAAACGATTTGACCATAGCACTAAAATCGCGAACTACTACTGAAAGATAGCCTTAGTAGATTATTAAAATAACGGTAAATTCGACATGTGGGTTCTGATGGATGTCAACAAACAAGAATGGGGAAACACTTCAGTCCTGGTTCCTTGTTGGGAAGATGTAGTTGGGTGTAACTTATTATTACGTTGCGAGGGTACTATTATCAGTACTGGAGAGGTAATATTTCAACCAGTTTATATTTCTTACCAGTTTTTCATTCTCTGTTACAGTCCCAAAAAAGGCAAGGCTAAACTTTAAAAGAAGAAGTGGAGATCGGTATGTTCGTTACAAAATTTTCCTGGATCACGTAGAGAGTCCTATGTTTCTTCCACATAATGAAATTTGTCCGTTGGTAATCTAGTTGTTGATTTTGTCTAAATTAAACTTTCATTTCAGTCTCATTAAGATCCCAGAGAGTACTCTTAAGATCATGCATGACTCATAGGGGTCTTTCTTTAATTTATATATATGAAATGGTCTGCTTATGGATTATGCAAATGCAATGGGGCTTTGATAAGGTAAGTTTTAGTTTTTTATTTCCTCGAACTTCAGTTTTCTTATTTGGTTATATTTGGCAAAGCAGCATGAATTCTGTTTTGTATTATAGTGTAAAGATGAGTCGTTATTGGAATGGAAATATTGGTGCAGTCTTTTGACCTTTTCTTATATGTTTAATTAATATTTTTATAAGAATCACAAATAGCTACAAACCGTTTAGTTAAGTGTGTAAACAGTCTTTGTGCTAACAAAATTGGCTTATACACCCTCTATTATATAATAAAATTAAAAATTTCAATAACTCTGTCGCATCAATAGGCTACTATGGCCTGAGAAGTATTAGTAGAAATGTTATGAAAGTTCTAATACTTGACTGATCGAAAAGGCTCCTATATATGGCCTGAGAAGTATAAGTAGAAATGTTATGAAAGTTCTAATACATGACTGATCGAAAAGGCTCCTATATATGGCCTAATAAATAAAAGTATACTGACTTGATCGATAACATATACCAAAAACAAAGCTTAAGCACAATAAAACTCAAAATCTTGTGTCTTACGAGAAACAGCTGTGAATGTACTGGTCAAAACTCAAAATTCTTCATGTTCACACAGCTCTCCAACTTGCAGATGTGTTTATCGTGTAATGACGCCTACTCAGTTTAATTTTCTCATTGGCAAGATAAGTCTTTTTCATTTTTTTCCCCCTCGTCTTGAATAAAAATAGTAAGGTATTCGGTTTACTAAACCCTGTAAATATCAGATTAACTGTGCTCGAGATGTAGTGATCTAAACCTCAAACCTAAGCTCCGATTTCAGCTCAAGAACACAGAATTGAACAGAGAAAGAAAGATGTAAGCGACGACACAAGATTTTGTTAACCCAGAGTTCACTTCCTTTCAGGATAGCTACTCTCTGGGGCTCGACAGCACGAGCAAGAACAATCCACTAGAGAATAAGCTCGATACAAGAGATTCACTCTTAGATCACGAAGAACAAGCCTCTTCGATCTCTTCTTCTCTCTCTACCTTATCGTCTAACGTCTATATTCTCTCTCTGTAACAGACTAATCTTATCTTCCAATATATATATGAAAGACCCCGGTTCAACTCGATCAGACCAGAATCAATAACCTTCCTGGTTATCTCCAATCTTCTCTTGAACCTGATTAAGCCTAAACCCAAAACCGGTATTAGCTCAATTGACCATAGTGTTGATATCACCTTCAACTTACAATCTCCACCTTGATGTCAACACTACCAAAGTCTGTCCCTCATGCCGTCGAGCGTAGCCGTTCTTCTAGCACTTGGCTACTTTGAGCAGAGCCAAAGCTTGCTCAAACTTCTGAACTGGTATCACCTTTGTTAGTATATCTGCAGGATTCTCAGATGTATGTATCTTGCTCACTACAACCTCTCCTTGATCAACTATGTCTCTCACAAAACTCATCTTCACCGCCATGTGTTTTGTTCTCTCGTGGAACACATTATTCCTGGCAAGACATATCGCACTTTGTGAGTCGCAGTGAACCTTCACCACATTTTTTTTGAATCCTAATTCCTCGGCTAAACCTTTCAACCAAATTCCTTCTTTAACCGCCTCCGTCAATGCAACATATTCAGCTTCTGTTGTTGATAACGCCACAATGTATTGAAGACTCGACTTCCAGCTCACTGTATTATCACCTGCAGTAAATACATACCCTGAAGTGGATCTTCTCTTATCCAAGTCTCCAGCAAAGTCTGAATCAGAGTAACCCTCTACCTGTAAACCAACTGAACTCTTCTTGAATACCAAACCTCTGTCTTGAGTCCCCTTTAAGTACCTTAGAACCCATTGCACAGCAGTCCAGTGATCTTTCCCAGGATTACTCATAAACCTACTCACTAGACCAATCGCATAGGTCACATCTGGCCTGGTGCCAATCATAGCATACATTATGCTCCCAACCGCATTCGAATATGGAACCTCTCCTGCATTTTCTTCACCATCTCTCAAAGCTGACAATTTGAAATGAGATCCTATTGGTGTTGTGACCGACTTAGCCTCATCCATTCTAAAAACTTGCAGAACCTTCTTAATGTAACTAGACTGAGACAACGTGAGAACTCCACATTCTCTATCTCTTTCTATATCCATTCCTAAGATCCTCTTGACTGGCCCTAAATCTTTCATTTCAAATTCGCTATTCAACAACTTCTTAACCTTATCTATTTCAGACTTACTCTCGGAAGCAATCAGCATATCATCCACATATAAGAGTAAATAGATATGTACCTGATTCTCCAAAGTCTTTATATAGACACACATGTCGAAATAGCTCTTCACAAAACCATGCCTGACCATGAATTGATCAAAACACTTATTCCACTGTCTTGGGGTCTGTTTTAACCCGTAGAGAGACTTTTGCAGATGACAAACCTTGTTACTTTTGCCTTTTATTTCATATCCAACCGGCTGCTCCATGTAGATATCTTCATCAATACTTCCGTGTAAGAAGGCTGTTTTAACATCCAACTGCTCCAACTCTAAGTTCAAATTTACCACAACTGAGAGCATGAACCTAATCGACACATGCTTTACCACAGGAGAGAAGATTTCCTGGTAATCGATACCTTCCCTTTAGGCCAATCAGCACTTCGTTGAGCTTCAAAGAAGTCCTTCGGTTCCTCGGATATAAATTCTTCAGCTACTGACAAAGCAAATGCCACTTCGCTGTCTTCAGTAAACCTTGCTGGCTTAACTATCTCTCGGCGTTGTCTGTCTCTAGTTAGCTGGTTCTTCAGCGATACCTTCCTCAGTTTCTACTACTTCCTCATCAACTCCACCTCTACCAAGATACTCTTCATTAGTTACATGATCCTCACTGATCCCTGTTGCTTCAACAAACACTTGACTCTCGTTAGGCACACTAGTATCACCTAACTTCTGCTTTAGCTTTTTATCGAATACATCTTTATACATAGTATTTTCAGTGAAGACCGCATTCCTAATTACACACTTGTTTTCACTAGGAAGCCATACTTTGTATCTTCCACATTGAGAAGTCTCCTTGTCCGTTGAACCCTAAACCTCAAACCTAAGCTCCGATTTCAGCTCAAGAACACAGAATCGAACAGAGAAAGAAAGATATAAGCGACGACACAAGATTTTGTTAACCCAGAGTTCACTTCCTTTGAGGATAGCTACTCTCTGGGGCTCGACGGCACGAGCAAGAACAATCCACTAGAGAATAAGCTCGATACAAGAGATTCACTCATAGATCACGAAGAACAAGCCTCTTCGATCTCTTCTTCTCTCTCTACCTTATCGTCTAACGTCTATATTCTCTCTCTGTAACAGACTAATCTTATCTTCCAATATATATATATATATATATATATATGAAATACCCCGGTTCAACTCGATCAGACCAGAATCAATAACCTTCCTGGTTATCTCTAATCTTCTCTTGAACCTGATTAAGCCTAAACCCAAAACCGGTATTAGCTCAATTGACCATAGTGTTGATATCACCTTCAACTTACAGAGATAGCTGTCCATACACGGGTAAAGTAAATTAAAGAAGCTTAAATCAATGTATACAGTCAGTATAAGGGAGTCTTGTGAAAGTATTTTAGTAACATCTGAATTCAATGAATAGTTTTGGCAAATATCACTTGCAACGCTTAAAATTTTTCTTTTTTATTTAAAATATGTGTCAATGTTTTATCGCATGTTCTACTTAGAAAACCAAATAAAAAAGTTTTATATGTGCCGTACGTTAAGGGAACAAACAAGAAATCAAAGTGGAAGAAGATAAAAGTTGGTTTATCACAAGTTTAGTACGCCAAACGTGAGGGCTATCTTTGAACTGATTCTGTTGTCTACAATGATTATTGATTTTGATTCATTGCATTTGCATATTTATATTTAAATATTGATGCCTCTTCCCATGTTCCAATGGGCAATGTAAGCCTGTAAGGGTCTCGTTAATTAATTTAGCTAGACCATCTTCTAGTATCCGATTTGATCTTTTACTCCAAAAGAATTAAATTTCAAAACACATTATAATATACTCTCTATAAGTAGATATTCTGATCGTGGTGTCAATCAAGAAAATTAGTACGTGTGATTAGGAGCTAAAATGCTTACTTAATTAATCTTATGTTAGACATCAGGTTTGACGTGATCATATGAGAATCCCCATGATAATCTTTAATTAGTTACTTTGACAATGCACTTATTGTTTGTTACAAAAAAAAAAAGACAATGCATTTATTGTCTCCATGATGTTTTTAAAAAATGTTCATCTTCGTTGACAAAAATAAGAAAGAAAACAACAATATAGTAATCTCCGTCCTTTTTTCTGACATTCCGAGAACGCTCCTACGATTCCGAGACTGCTCCTACCAAAAAGAATGAAACAAAATGGTAAGCTCTTACGCTCGGCAACTACAATAGATAGATATATACTAGTGTGGATAATTAGTAAAAGACTTAGTTTGAAACCCTGATGAATATCATCTGTATTTTTACTATACGCTAACTCAGTTTTATGTTTTTACTATCAACCAGATTGTCTCGTATGTCAGAAAAATAGTAGAATAGTGGATTAATCAAATAGCAAAAACCCTTGAATTATATTGAAAAATCATAGAACGCTAAAAGGCTGGTTTAGTAGATGAAAGATAGTTTATTTATTTTATTTATACTTTTTATAACATAGTATATAGCACAATCTTTTTTTCAACATATAAAATAACATGAAAAATTGATTAATGTTCTAAATGATGAGAATAACAGAATCACGTTTTTTTTTTGTAAAAACAAAAACAGAATCGCGTTTTAAATGGGTGATACAATGGTATATCATAGTGAATGTTAGTTTAGAAAGAAAAAAAGAATGTTAGTTTAGAATTTTTGGATGATTATTGAGAAGTATCCCCCAAATCGTACATAGCTGGCATTAAATCATTTCTGACACCTTAATGAATTAAAAATCAGCTTTCAAATCTCATAAGTGGTTAGCAGAATATTCTAATACACCTAGTAGCTAGAAACAGTACGTTGCCAAAAAATGGTATTTTTCGTAGATTATGTGATTAAAAAAAAAAGATGGTTAACGAAAGAAAAAACATTACCTTGAATTAGAAATTAACGAAATATAATAAAGTAATTAAATACAAGAAATCCAAAAGGTTTTCGTTCGTGGGTAAAGAGACCCACGTGGATATATATATAGAAAAGAGAGAGATCTATAAACTGACGGCGTCAAGTCAACGTACAGTCAAATAAAACCGTCAAAAGTAAAAAGTTAACGGAGACAGTTATCACACGGATCTCCTCATTTTCTCCATCGGTCTTATCGGCGAATCCATCGGCGAAGCTGAAGACTCCGGCGACGATTTCAACGAATCGTCATCTGTAACAGGAGGCGAAGGCGATGTTGAAACGAATTCTACCGGAGACGAAGGTAAAGTAGCGTCCGCGGTGGTGGTGGTGGATGACGGCGACGGCGGAGCAATCGGTTTATTCCCGTCGGCGACTTTTACGTCTTTCGTCAAGTAATTCCTCAGGCGTTTCACGTCGGCGAGTTTCACCGGTTTCAGTAAGAAATCCTCCGCACCTTCTTCAAGGCATCTGCAGATTTATCGTTTTTTTCTATAATCAATCTGCATTCTGATGAATTGGGAAAAAACAAATTTCCGGCGAGAGATTCACCTGTCGATTCGAGTGAGTACGTTCTCCGACGACATAATTACAACTGGAACTTCCCGGAAACTAGTCGATTCCTGTTTTTAGAAAGATCAACAAATTTTCCAGGAAACCTTAAGAGAAAATTTTTTCCATGGCGAGAAAATTTCGTACCTTAATCTTCTTGAGAAGCTCGTATCCAGTCATTCCAGGCATACAATAGTCAGTGATTATCAAATCAACTTTCAATCTCTGAAAAATCAAGATTCAAAATCAAAAATCATAAATTAAAATCCGGAATCTGGAAAGCTCTCTTTGAGTGATTACATCGAATTCGACGGAGGCTTTATCGTCGTCTAATCCTAAGAATTCGAGAGCTCGCCATCCACTATCAACCGCCGTGACTGCATATGAATTCGCCGCCGGAGATTAGCTTTTCGCATGAGGTAATCAAACGAAGAAGAAGAAGAAGAAGAAGATGAAACAGACCTTTGCAGGAGGTAATACGAAGCAATCTCTCGATGACGATGCGATCGACGAGGCTGTCATCAACGGCTAGAACGTGAACCTGGTCAGAATCCAACGGCGGAGATTCTAATTCTCCGATTCCTATCCCGATCATCTCTGATCTTCGTAGACACGAAACGCCACCGTCTCTGGTCATAGCTCTCTCTCTCTGTCCAGTGTAGGAAAATCAGAGAAAGTGCCAAACTCTGTGTGTTTTGCTTGCTCTTCTTCTTATTGTCCTCCACTTTCTTTTATAGTTCCATTATTGCTTTAACTGTTTAACAATCAAATCCTTATTGGTGTATTTTGTTTTCTGCATTATAATAAAACATTCTACAACAGAACATACAAGTGAAAAGGCTATTTAGTATGTTGAAAAAAAAATAGCCTTCTAATGAGAAGTATGTCCAATATTACCAACAAAACGACTTAAATTATAAGATTTTATCAGAGAAGATTGATCATCGAAGGTGTTTAGTAATCAGTAATCAAAACGGATGATAATAATGTTAGGACTGGACAAAGTGATAGTGAGATTGATCAATATAATTTGCCAATAAGACTTACATAGCCATCAGAAGAGTTTTCCCATCTGAATCCACTAAAAGATTTTAAAACACTGTTAAACCATGAGCTTAGTTATAGTGCAATTCCAAAAAGTCACTAGATGCAGGTGCATGCATATTCCTTCTCTTTTATAGAAGCATATCCTAATGCATGCATTATGTATAATTATAACCAATTAAGATCATTAGAGATATCAAACTGAACTTTCAATATTTGTGTAATTAGTTTTTTTTTTTCACTTCCTTTGGCCATTGGAAAAGTCTGCTCGTGTTGTTTTTTTTTTACGCAGTTGAAAATCATTAAAATCTAACTAGAGCTAAATCTTTTTAAAAACTCAAATTCGCAAGCAAAAAATTTGAAAAAAAAATTGTAGAACCACCGGAATAAAATTCAGAATCCACAATAAAATTCTCTGTTTTTAGTTAAGATTAGTTGGATACAATAAAAAAAGTGTTTGAATATTAAACGAAAAACCATATTGCAATATTTAAAAGAAAACACAAATAAACAGAGATTGCCAAAAACACCATTAAAACGTATCTACATCATTTCCATAGGCATGCATTTTGGTTTTAAAGTCTTTTTCTACCAAACGTCTCTTTGTTGTGGTTTAGATTTTTCATTTTGAAAAGTTTTCATTCGTAATGCCAGTTCATAATTTATACCAGTTGAACCACTGACTTTAAATACAAACTTCTATAAATTTTATTAGTTCTAAATATTAAACATGAATGGACAGACAAATATTCAACGTGTATAGATTCACGTGACGTGAATGTGAATACCATTATAGTTTTAAAATACATTTTATAGAATAACATGTTCAAGTTTCACCTAAATATTAAATCAAAGTAAAAAAATTGATTTGGCTTTGTTCAGTTATATAATTGATCACATTGTATTTGTCATTTACTTAATCTCGATATCTCATCGCTAATTTACACTTTAATTAAAAAGAAAAGGAAAAAGATATTGCGTACGTTCACGTTGAGTTTAGATCTGTGGGCCCTAAGAGATCTAAGTGGGACCCATTTTATTTGTTGAACAATTTTTTATTAAAAAAATGCTAAAAAATATTTCAATTATTTAATTTTTAAAATAAATTTACACAAATTTTTAATATTAAACTATTTTTTCGATCCATAAAAGTATCTAAACTTTTTAAAATTTTATTTTCCCATTCTAATTTTGCGGTCATTAACTGACATAACAGAATCAATAAACAACATCAATTTTTTGTAAAAAAAAATATCAATTTTTTGTAGGAAAAAATGCTAAAATATACATCAACTATTTAATTTTGCTAGAAACCCACATAAATTTTGTGCGTAGCTTGAAATCCACACAGACTGTTTTTTGATCTAGAAAAATATCCAAACTTTTTAAAGTTTCATTTTTCCTCCTCAAATTTCACGGTCATTAATAGACATAAAGGCTTCGAAAAACTGCATTACTTTTTGTAACAAATACTAATTGCTATCAGATTGATACCATTGTTATTTTTAGAAAATCTCTAAATCGATTTGAGTAAAAAAAATATAAACCCTAATTTTTCTCTTTCTTACTTTTAGAAATTAAATGAAATTGGTTGAAAAATATGGTTAGTAGTCTAAATCGAGTTGGAAACAGTGCATGTTATGATATATAAGACTAATAAGAGCAATTCGAAGAGATAATGTATGTGTTTTGAACATGATTTATTGCTCTACTAAACATTTTTTCAACTGCTTTCACTTAATTTCTTAAAAATAGCAAAAAATTTAGGGTTTATGTTTTTCTTTCTCAAATCGATTTGGAAATTTTTTAAGGGTAACATTTATGGTATCAATCCAACAGTGTATTACAGAAAACTAACGTAGTTTCTCGATTCCGTTATGTTTATTAATGACTGTGAAATTTGAGGAGGGAAAATGGAACTTTAAAAGTTTGGATTTTTTTTAGATAAAAAAAATAGTTTGTATGGATTTCTGATAATGCAAAAAGTTTGTGTGGATTTCTAACAAAATTAAATAGTTAAGATATTTTTTTAGCATTTTTTACAAAAAATTAATATTGTTTATTGATTATGTTATGTTCGTTAAAGGTCATGAAATTAAATGGATGAAAAAAGAACTTTAAAAGTTTAGATATTTTTATAGATAAAAAATAGTTTATGTGTGTTTTTAACAACGCTAAAAATTTATGTAGGTTTCTTCAAAAAAATTAAATAGTTGAGGAATTTTTTGGCATTTTTTATCTTTTAAAAAACACTGGACTTTTTTTAATTTTTTTTCAACCATGATTTGCTGTTTCAGACAATACAACGTGATAAAATCTGGGACATTGCTTTTGCTTTGTCTTTGTCTTTCTCAACTAGTGTTCTAAAAGATCAATCGATTCGATTATTAGTTGATGACGTGATTAGACGGTATATGCACTGCTAATTCATTTTTAATATGCTTGTATGATTTTTGTTCTGTAGATAACTTTTCTAGAAACCAATTGTTTTGTGAATTTCTTCTCACAGTTTTTAGGTTATATATCCCATTTCATTAATTGTTTTTAACCTTTTTCTATCAGGTTTCTCTCAAATCTTTTTGTACATGGAATAAGTTTAAAACATCAATTAAAGTTTAGATATGAACAAAACTGATTCTTCAAATAAAGAAGATTTTTTTCTAGTGTCGAACTTAAACGAGTCTTCATTGACGATTGTCTCTATTCTCAGCCAAGGGAGTTTCGGTTATATCTCTCTCAGGATGGACTCTCAAATCATCGACTTTATGCAAAGAAATCATCGTGTCTCAAACACATGAAGTATTTTGAGAAAGAGCTCAGGGTTAGGGTTAGGGTTGGGTTAGGGATACTCCTCCAAGATTCCTACATCTATATAGAGATTGGGTCCATAGATAGTCTGTTTCTTATTTGAGTCTGTTTCTCTACTTGCTGTGCAAGAATACTATTTCGAGTCACTTTTTGGTACTTGCAGTATAAGTTTGTGCGAGGTATATAAATTAAGGTATACAAAAAGTTCAAATCTGTTAGTATTACTCTATTTATTTGCCTTGAGAGATAAGCAATGGAAATTAACTGCATAATAAAAGTCGGAGTTGTCGAATCAATTTGTCCATCATTAGATTTTTAAATAAATTCACCCAAATCAATCAAAAGCCAAAAACTTTAACAATAAATCGAAAGAAAACGATTGTTCTTCTTATATGTGGAAACACTTAAGCTATCAAATTATTCTAAAGTAGAACAGTAGGAAATAGAATTTGAATGAACTTTTGATAAGAACAACAATCAATTATCCTTATCAACACTCGAACAATATTACAAAAATATCAATCAATTCTACTATTAATTGATTACGATCATTATATTATTCGTGTCACGTTTACTTTCAGCTTTAAAAAGCGTTAAATACCTCAAATGAAATCAACGTAACCTCGATGGAGAATAATCGATTAGGCTTAAACGGAATCCGGTTTACCGCTGCAATGGAACAACGTTTCGTTTGTTCTACTAACCATAGAGTATTAGTGTCCTATACATCAAAGTACTCATCTAAATTTAATAGCCTCCAACTTCTTCCATCTCTTGTCATACCTATTAGTCATGGAGGAATAAGATTTTGGGTTTCATATATAGTTCTCCGATCTCATTAAAGAAAAAAGAAGAACAAAGAAGCAAATCATTTGGCTCTCAAGCAATTAAGTTCCAAAGAAACAGGCGTAATAACAAACAAACATGGCGGAGAAACATTTGGAAACGAAATGTACAGAAAGAACAATGAAATTTTTTCTTTAATAATTGAAAATACACACAAAGCAATTCCAGTGTGAGAGAGAGAGGGGAATTCTGTCACAAGTACGCAAGTCTTGGAGGCTGAAGATCTCCTCCTATAAAGCCTAACAAACAATGAAAAACCATATAGCACATGAGCGATTTATGTAACAAAAGTTCACAAAGTATCCATATATAGAAACAGAGTAGAAACCTTTTGTTAGCTTTGGAGAAACCGCTCCTTAGTCGCATCATCATCCCATAAAAGCCCTTTCAGCCATTCTTCTTCTGCTTTTATGACGACATTTTGATTCGCGCTAGTAGAATTAAGTGGAAGTTTTGTTAACCCTGGACAGCTTTTAATGTTGATTTCTTTAAGCTTGCCAAACAGCAAAGGATCCCAATATATGCTCTTCAGATTACCCAAATTCCTCAAAGTAAGGAATTCCAGTTCATGAAAAGGAGTGACATCTCCAAACTCACAAGTACGACGCAACACAGCTTCCTCGTCTTTGCTTATGATGTGTTCTATATCCGGTAACAATACCAAATATAGAGTAGCCAAATGTGGAGCAAAAATCAGCCACGTCAATTCCTTTAGACCAGTACAGTGATCTACTCTCACTTTGCGGAGGTTAATTAGTAAGGCAAATGTCACTTGGAAACCACGGTCCAACTATCTCAGACTCATTGCTGCGTGCCCCTTCTATCTCAATCTTCGGTATATCTGAGTCCTGTATTTCGAGGAAGCGAATACTCGAAATTGTAGCAAGAGGTACTCTAAGTGGATATGAAATTGTATTGCTTCCGAGAGTTAAACCTTCGTTGTAGCTGGAGAACCTCTTATCCCGAAGAAAACATTCCAAACCAGTGGAATTTCTTAAGGTTATAGTTAACAGATATAAATGCTCCATGGCTTGTATCTGCTTCACTAGCCTATATCACTTGTAACTATTCCAGAGGCATACAATCTCAGAACTTGCAAATCTGGTAAATCATATATCTCATAGATACTTTTCAACATGTACGTATCTGACTTAGTCAAGATATTCTACAACGGTTTAAATTCGTTATAGAATTCACAGAGGAGAAGTGGCATAAGTATTTCCAGACTCGCGGAGGCAGTTTAGATCTCAAGGGAGTTATAAAAAGAGTCTCAAGACTTAGCTAAAAACTTATATTTCCTAGCCCTAATTCATTCAAAGCTCTCTTTGTAATTCATCTCTTCGAAATAAACCTTTATTCATTCATATCCAATCAATATAAATCCAATTTATTTAATAATTTTGATTGTACTCAAGATAAATCTGACTCATTGTTATAAATTCCTAATCTAAAAACTTACACAAATTTGTAAGTATGAGATTTAGCAATCAATCACTATGCGAACAATAATGGGCTCGTTCAGCGTAATAGGCTTGATAATGCATGCTAATTGATTAAATCCCATGGGCTTAAAGTATGTAGACAATTGCGTACGCTGACGTCAGTGATAGGGTTAGATATGTGTACTCAATGAAGTGGCCACGGGACACACGAGTTCTAGAGCTGGGCACAGGGGAAGTACTTGCTACTCGGTTTGGCCAGTCCAAATAATTTGTTTTGTTACTTGTACTTGACCCCTCTAAAACAAGTACTTCTTTAAATCAAAGTACTCAACAAAAATAAATTGATCGAATAGCTGCAAATTACTTGACTCGGTTTGTTATTTGCCAAAAAATTTTGATCCTGACTATTACTTGCCAAAGTTCATCTAGCTGGAATAGATGCGATTTCGAGACCAGATGATTCGGCTGCTATATGTCATACGTGGGTTGTAGCAAATCTTCAGGTTAACTATCGTATTCCTTTGGGTTGGTAATATGTAAAGCAAGCTCTATTGCTATAGCTATCGTAAGAAACATTGCTATGTTTAGTCGTATTCAATCGCACCTTACACTCAGTGAACCAACATGGTAGATACTTGATAGTGTCTGAGCAGCCGCTATAGTTATATATGTAATGCTCTCTATTTTTTAAATCTCGGGTAGTAAGATTTTGTGGCTCTTTTGGTCTTTTTTTTTAATGAAAGTTTTGATACCCTTTCCATTATTTAATAACAAGAGAAAGACTAGTAAGTACATCCTTTCCATTGGACCACTTTCATACGAAGTGATCATCATCATATCTCCCCATCCCACATTTCGGCTACAGATTTGATGGGGCCTTTCTCAGAGATATAAACCTCACCGCCAACGATTCTTGACTGAGGAATCTCTGTGGAGATTCTATGTTTCTCTTCCTCTGTCAAAGACCAATCAAATATCTTCAGATTTTCCTCTAATCTCTCTTTCTTAAAACTCTTCACCACCATGCTCACTCCTTCCTCATAGGCCCATCTCATACTCACCTGTCAACAAAATTTATTCATCTTTTAACAAAAGTTTCCATTACAAAAAGCGAAAGCTAGGCTTCAAAACTTGCATCCCCCAAAACAAAGTTCCATCTCAACTTTCTTTTGCAAGTTAGTACCTGTGCCACTGTTTTTCCTCTGGCCTCAGCTATTTCTTTGTGAACATCAGACTCCATGATTTTGTGAGTTCCCCAAAATGCTCCTCTCGATCCCAATACCGAATAAGCTGTCACAACAATGCCCTTCGACTTACAAAACTCCCTTAGCTTCCTCTGTTGCCATACTGGACTCATCTCCATCTTTCACATTCATTTATAATAAATAAATATCTCCAATTCTTTCAACTTCATCTAAACTCTTTTAACAAAAGAAAAGTTTTGACAAGGTTTATGTAATTCGACAAGGTTTGATTTACTTGATTGACGCTAGGCGGGATTTTGGCGTTAGAGAGGATGTGTTGAAGCTTCTTGCATGAGAAATTGCTCACTCCGATACATTTTGCAAGCCCGAGTCTCTGGCACTCCTCCATCTCTGACCAAACTGTTTCGTAATCCATCGGAAGAAAATCATCTTTTTCGATTGGAAACTTAAATTTACCAGGTTTTGAGCTCACTGGCCAATGAATCAAGTAGAGATCAAGATAATCAAGCTTAAGGTTTCTGCAAAAACATGATGTGCCAAAGAGATCATTTACATCAAGTTTGGTTTGATTAATTCAAAACCACAATTAGTGATACAATTTTTGAGATAGATAATTTTGAATCAGAATGTGTTTCGGACAAACAAAAAAAAATAAAAAGATTTGTTCAAACCTTTCATTTCAATATGAGAATTTTAAAAATCAGATTTCTGAATTTATTATTAGGTTTATGTATATAAATAAACCTAATAATAACAATAAAAAAAACTAATAATAAAGTCTCTATAATCAATACTTCAAATTCTCCAAACATCCTGGATTCTTGAATCTTGAGCATTCGTCCTTTTATTTTTTTCTTCTTTATATTCCCCAAATCTCATCTGAAAATCGTTTCTTAATCAAAAAGGAAGATGAATCTTACTTCAAACTCCGTTGCATCGCCGGTACGACGAGGCCGCGATGAGCATCGGCGCACCAAAGCTTGGAAGTGACAAAGAGCTCAGATCGAGATTGGACTAAGCCGAGAGAAAACGCCTCCCCGCTAGAGCTTCGCCGAGAGGCTCCTCCGTCTGGTACCTCGGAGACGTGTCAAAGTGACGATAGCCGAGCTTGATAGCCTCAAGCACAGTCTCTTTCAGCACCAACGGTTTCGGCGGCGGAGACGCGGCTGTTCCGAGTCCTAGAACCGGCATCAAGTGATTGCCGGATCCTATTCCGAGCGTGGGGAGTGTAATCAAATTCAAAGACATTGTCAAAAGCCAAAACAAAAGTCAAAGAAAGTTTGCTTCGTGCAAATCGTTTATCAGTGGCTTAACTGAGTGAGTGATGCTGATACTTTCTCTTAATTTATAAAGAAAAATTTATACAAACTGATCAAATCTAAAGCCGCCTAGGCAGCGGCATGTGCGCCATTTGACGAACATCATTTTGAGCGTAACATGATCGTTTTCAAAGAAAATTAATTGTCAGTCCTAATTTTTTAAAAAAACTTTAGTCTATTTATATATTAATTTTTAAATTAAATAAAAAATTGATGTTGTATCTCTAAGCTTCCGTTTTCGTTGAGATACCACCGTATGAGAATATAATCACACGGATGCTCCGCTCATTTATGATTTTGATACGATCTTCTTAAAGAAATCACGCTCAAGGTTGGTAAAGATTAATAAATCCTCGACTCCAAGGAAATGCGAAACTAGATGCTAAGGCGTGAGTATGAACTCGAACAGGGGCAGATGCAGGAAAAAAAAATTAGTGGGGGCAAACATAAAAATATGGGAAGAAAATGACTTTTAATGAAGACAAATGATTAGAACTTTGATACATTATAAAAAAATTTCAGTGGGGGCAAGTGCCCCCTTTTTGATGCATGTAGATCCGCCACTGAACTCGAAGATCCTTAAGCCCCAAACTCACAATAAGTTTTTGAAACAAAGCTGTGGCAACCTTGTTGATTGAATTCGCGGAGTAAGATGTCAAAGCATGAGAAATGAATTTCCGAAAATCTTTGATCCCTAAACTCAACTTAAAACAAATCTACGAAACAACTGATGAAGGCTGTGTCAAGTGGATGAAAAATACTTGATAAATCGAAAATAATCTGTTGGCTAACTACCAAGAAATCAGAAAGAGTTTGCAATAAACCAAAAAGAAAACTTCTCTAAATGAAACGATTTTATAAAAAAGGTGAACAATGAGATATGAGATCTCTACATCATTTATATAGGGGAAGGAGTAGGCCAAGAGCCATACTCGCAAAATTACAAAAGTAATTAAAGAAGCAAATATTAAAATTAATTAAAGTTTGAATGATCCTTCGACAACTTTGTCTGTTTGACTGACATTTGAGCTTCCAGCCGAAAATGACCCTTAACATTCTTAATGAGTTTGGACCGAGAATGGGATGTAAGTCCATTGCTTCGTCAAAACCTCCACTAGAAAAACCCATTGGGACAAAACCAAAAGCATGAAAAAAGTACAACAGACTTATATCTTCGGCCAAACCTCAAGTAAAATTCACAAATTATATTGAGGTTAGAACTGGATGTGTAAGCTGTTCTTCCTCGATCTGGACTTGAATCTCCATGTTCTGGAACGCAAACTTCCGGATCTTAGATTGTGTCATTGGACCGTAATGACCAATGCCTCTTCCTGAACCTCAGCAGCTTCCTCCGGATCCATGATCATATCAGATCCAAGGACCCAAAGCTCTTCACTCCGAAGTTACGCTCACTGCAACCTTAAGCCAGACAACATTCTCCTTGTTCCTTCCACCGCTTTTGAAGAGTCGTGGGATCTCAAGCTTGCTGATTTCGGATTTTCCAAGGAGCCTAGCACATATTTTAGGTCATCGTTTCGATCGCTGATTTTGGATTGTCCATTAAGCCAAGTTTGTTAGTTTTTGGCTTAAGGCTAAACACAACAATCCCTATCTTCTTATTTTTCATGTGTCTTAGAGTCTGAGAGTACAACACAAGAATCAGGGTTCCTAAGCTTTGTTCTCGAGTGTTGCGAAACATAGAAACGGTTTAGTTGTATCTTGGGATTCTTAGGTGTGTTCAAACCGTCACACTACAGGCATATAAATAATTAAAGAAAGAATATCTCGCCTCCGCACATAACCTTCTATTCCAATCGCATATTCGGTATCCGTTTTGTGATTTGTATTCCTATTTTTCTGTATATATCTTCATATTATCAGATTGTGCTCACTGTAGAAATTTGGGTGTTATACCAACTAGAAGACACCAAAAACATTGACCGATGATTCCAAGATTTCCAGGTTCGATTTGATGAGAGCAACTTACATGGGAGAATAAACATCCTTATTTGAAGTTTTTTTCTCTATTTGCTATGCAAGAATACTATTTCGAGTCAGTTTTTGGTACTTACAGTATAAGTTTGTGCGAAGTACTCAAATTAAGGTATATCAAAAGTTCAAATCTGTTAATTATATTACTCTCTTTATTTGCCTTGTTAGATCAGAAATGGAGATTAACTGAAAAATAAAAGTCGGAGTTTTCGTATAAATTTGTCCATCATTAAATTTAAAGAAAATGTGCTGTATATACTTGGGACTGTTCATAATTTGCTAAGAAGGAAAGTCCACTGTTCCGACACTGTGCTATTTCTTTTAATACAACATTACCCCTATACTATCGAGCCTATAGCTAAGATCATTCATCTGCATTTCGAGATTGTGTGTCAGATTTAATAATTTTTTATTGAACGAGAAGATAATACTACATTTATTTATATTTTAAAATACGACATTTATTGCTTCCTTCTTTGTTAATATCGCCGATATTTTGTTACAGTTTCGAATAAATCTGGTTCGAATATAAATTTTAGGTAAACTTCTTGTTAGATTGGATCTCAAAACTACAAAAGTCCAAAGACGGTTTTTGTCCTCTCCTCAAGCCATTTACACCATGCTCCCACTATCCGTCTTCCACTTTCGGTAAAATTTGTGATTTTTTTGTTGCAAATATTCTTACTTTCAACTGTAATTTCTTGATTCGCAGTACACCCGTTCTGATTTATTGTTCTTCTTGTCAGTTCAACCCAAACACATGTCCAATTTTAGTTTTCCCGCAAGGATTTTCGCCGCCGGTCATGAACCAGTAGGTGAAAGGGTTAACTCTTACCAGAAATCGAAAGTCGTGAAGGCCATCCTTAATGCGCTTGATCATGAAGAAGCAAAGATTACGAGACTCACAATTGGGGAAGCTTCTGGCGACTATGAAGCAACCGTCGTTTTCCAGCAGTTTTGGCGACCCAGAAGCCATACTGATCAATTTCTCTGGTTTGGTTTCAATTTTTTCGAGAGAACTAATCAAACATGTTTATCTTATCTAAATCAAAGTTATTTTTAGTTTCGTCTCTTCTCTGAATGTATCTGTTGATGTAAATTCAAAATTTTGTTTCTTCTCTAAAATTATGGATCTGAGATTGAGAGAGAGATTGTTGAAGACGGAGATTTCGATGAGTTAAGTTGGAAAAATGTTAATTTGAAAGTTAACAATCAAAAAATGTTTATACCATCTAACAAATGTTTTAATATATCAAAATAATATATAGTTGGATAATATATAGCTGGTTATCTTTGAATCCAAAAGCTGCACTCACTCTAAATATTTTTGAATTTGGAATTAGGTTTCTAAATTGAGTGTTAGATTGCTAATATATTTTACAGATGATTACAATTCATTTACTATACCATATAAATGTTTTGATATATCTCTAATATTCCACTTAACATGTTAACTATATTATTACACATATAAATTTAAATTAATACTCGATAAGCCAATTATAGCAACTGAAATTAAGCACGCTAACAAATTATATAGCTTTATAATATGTTAAGTAATTGTATAACTTATATGTTAACGTATATCAGATAAAAACAGTGCGCTAAAAAATTATTTATACTGCTAACGTTTCATATATCTCTATAACGTATATGTTAACGGGGTCTGATATAATCAATTATCAAACCAAATATACAAGTGTCAAAGAATGCAGCAATCCTTTTTTTTAAGAATGCAGAAACTTATCATGCATACAAAGTATCTAGTTTGATAAAAAAAAATTATGTAATTGTATAACTTATATATTAAGTAGATGCATACACATGAATATAATTATTTAGATTGATAATGTTTAATATAACTATATAATGTATATGTTAATGAGTTCTGATATAATCAATAATCGAATCAAATATAGCAACTCAGAGGTGTCAAAGAATACAAAAATAATTTTTGTTTCAAAAATACAGAAACTTACCATGCTAACAAAGTATGTAGTTTGATAAGAAGTTATATAATTGTATAACTTATATGTTAAATAAAGAAGATTGATGAGAGAGAAATTCCAGAGCTGTTATATTTTGTGGTTCTCAAATGCCTACAAGCAGACCTACGCTATCTACATGAACCTATAGAGGTCGATATTATCTTTTCTTCTGTCATTTAAATTAAATCAAAAATACAATTAGCAAAATAGAAAAAGTTAGCTCGAGGGTTCTTTTAGTAATCTGCCACAATTTGGAATTCAAAATTTTCACCTGAAACACTGTTTTTCCTTATTGGCAAATTTTAACCGGGTCTTAATCTATATAGCAAATTGTCTATTTTTAAATTTACCCTATTTTTTCCTCTTTTAAATTGGTTACCAAATCAATTAAAAGCCAAAAAGACAAAAATCTTAACATTTTCAATAAATAGATAGAAATGATTGTTCTTCTTATACAATTTAGCTACCAAGTTATTCTAAAGTAGATGTAATCAGTAGGAAATCAAAATTTAATGAACATCATACATCATTAACTAGGTATTTGGCAAGCGACTTACACGGAGAGAAGGATTTTATTAAATAATATTATAGGTAAATAATCCATTTAGTAGTTTTGATATCACGTTAAACTTTATCTCTAAAGTAATTGTTACTGTATAAAATTAAGTTTATGCATTATTTTATTTATTCAATTTTTAGCCTTAAATTTACTTTTTATTTTGACGAAATTGATTATCTTTGCTGATTCTTATCTTTCTCGTAAGTGTGGACATGAAACAATTTTATCTGATTGTATGCAATTAACCAATCTTTTTTGCTAGTTTTGATACCATGTTTAATTAACCAAATAAATTTTTGGTAAAAAAACCAAAATAATTTTCCAATTTTTTATTTACCAAAATAATCCTAACTTTTTTGTTCACAAAAAAATTCAACTTTTTATTTATTAAGCCATTTTAGTCATATCGTTAGTCAACTATAAAAGTTGACTAACGTTAGGTCTAAAACGGCTTGGTAAAAAAAAAATTGAGGATTAAATGGATTATTCAACGAAAGTTAAAGATTTATTTTGTCTACCGAATGGTAATTTTTTTGGCTAAATGTTATAATTGAAGGTTTTTGGCATTTTTCCCCAGTTAAAATGAAATGTGATATATATATCGCTTTTAAAATATACGTAAGATAATAAACGACCTATTAAGAACATAAAACGCCACATAGGTTAAAAAATAATCTAACAACATGTCAGCATAAAATAAACATAAAATCGTTATGAGAACGACACATCAAATTTTTTGATTCACAAATAACAATATAGATTGGACTTATTTTTTTTTTTCTAATTTTCGAAATCAATCAAAAGTTTAAACAACCTTACCTCTTTTCTGTTTTTGTCTTCCCAACCAATAAATCATCTTGCCATATAATATGATGTGTGTGTATTCATTTTCAACTGGTACCAAGAGCCCTTCTCAACACTGCTCTAGCTGCAATAGATGCCATTTCTAGACCAGAGGTCCAGATGATTGGGCTATATCGCAAGTGGGTTAAAGCTAATCTTCAGGTTAACTCCTCTTTTGAACTTGTGTTCCTTTGGGTTGGTGTCAAGTAAAGTAAACTCTATTGCTGAAGCTATCGTAAGAAACATTACTCAGTTTACTCTAAGTGAACCAACCCTTTTTTTTTATATAATGAAAGTTCTGATACACCCCAAAAAAAAAAAAATTAAATCGTTTCACAGGGCAACTTTCATACGAAGTGGTCATATCTCGCCATCCCACATTTCGGCTAGAGATTTAATGGGGCCTTTCTCGGAGATATAAACCTCACCGTCGACGATTCTGGACTGAGGAATCTCTGTCGAGATTCTATGTTTCTCTTCCTCTGTCAAAGACCAGTCAAATATCTTCAGATTCTCCTCTAATCTCTCTTTTCTAAAGCTCTTCACCACCATGGTCACTCCTTCCTCGTAAGCCCATCTCATACTCACCTGTCAACAAAATTTATTCATCTTTAAACAAAAGTTTCCATTACAAAAACCGAAAAATAATAGGCTTCCAAACTTGCATCCCCCAAAACCAAGTTCCATCTCAACTTTCTTTTGCAGGTTAGTACCTTTGCCACTGTTTTTCCTTTGGCCTTCGCTATTTCTTTGAGAACATCAGACTCCATAATTTTGTGAGTTCCCCAAAAGGCTCCTCTCGATCCCAACACCGAATAAGCTGTCACAACAATGCCCTTCGACTTACAAAGCTCCCTTAGCTTCCTTTGTTGCCATACTGGACTCATCTCCACCTTTCACATTCATCTATAATAAATAAATATCTCCAATTCTTTCAACTTCATCTACACTCTTCTAACAAAAGAAACGTTTTGACAAGGTCTATGGGATTCGACAAGGTTTGATTTACTTGATTGACACTAGGCGGGATTTTGGCGAAAGAGAGGATTTGTTGAAGCTTCTTGCACGAGAAGTTGCTCACTCCAATACATTTTGCAAGCCCGAGTCTTAGACACTCCTCCATCTCTGACCACACTGTTTCATAATCCATCGGAAGAAAATCATCTTTTTCGATTGGAAACTTATATTTACCAGGTTTTGAGCTCACTGGCCAATGAATCAGGTAGAGATCAAGATAGTCCAGCTTAAGATTTCTGCCAAAATATGATGTGTCACAAAGAGATGATTTACATTAAGTAAACGAGACCATGTTTCTTCAAACATATAATCAAGAAGCATTTAGGTATTATCCATGCCTGATTTGAGCTTGAAACAGTTCATCAAGTTTGGTTAACTTAATTTAAAACCAAAATTAGTGATAATATTTTTCTGACCAAAACAAGAGATGAAAATTATTAGGTCAAATCTTTCATTCCAATATGTGAATTTCAAATATCAGATTTGTGATTTCGCCTATTCATAAACCCAATATTAAAATCTATAACAATGAGATAATCAGTATTCCAATTCCTCTAATTGTTTCTTGATAAAAAAAGCATCTGAAATTGTTTCTTAATCAAAAGGAAAATAAATCTTACTTCAAACTCCGTTGGATCGCCGGTACGACGAGGCCGCCATGAGCGTCGGCGCACCAAAGCTTGGAAGTGACGAATAGCTCAGATCGAGATCGGACTAAGCCGAGAGATAACGCCTCCGCTAGAGCATCGCCGAGAGGCTCTTCTGTCTGATATCTCGGAGACGTGTCGAAGTGACGATAACCGAGTTTGAGAGCCTCCAGCACCGTCTGTTTCAGCACCAACGGTTCCGGCGGCGGAGACGCGGCAGTTCCGAGACCTAGAACCGGCATCAAGTGATGGCCGGGTCCGATTGCGAGCGTGGAGAGGGTAGTCAAAGAAGACATTCGTAAAACGCCAAGAAAAAAGTCAAAGAAAGTTTGCTTCGTGCAAATTGATTTGTCAGAGGCCCAACTGAGTAAGGTGATGATGATACTTAATTGAGTAATATTTGCCACCTATTTAATATTTATCAGTTATTTAATACTTTTATAAAAAGAAAAAAAAATTTAAAAATCTTCAATTATTTAATATTCATCAATTTTCTATCTAATTTTTTTGCGTTATCAGAAACTTACACAAACTAATTTTAAATCAATAAAATATCTAAAATATTTTATGATTCCAGTTTTTATTTCACAATTTCACGGTCGTTAACGAAAATTAGTAAACTCCGTTAATTTCCAAAACAAGAAAAAAATTAAAAAACTCTCAACTATTTAATCTTCGCTAGAAAAATATCCAAACTTTTAATGTTGCCAAAAATCCAAACAAACTAATTTTCCAGTATAAAAAAATTTTGAAATATTATACGGTTTCAGCTTCTACCCCATTACTTTACATCCATTAATAAATTTTCCCAACTTCATACGCTGATGGTTATTCATTTGGTATTGGTTAGTTTCTTATCGTAGACCACATCTATTCCGAAAAACGATTTGAATATAAGCTCCTAACTAATCGACTCTTTGAAACTGAGATCTCAGTGGCTCATAATATAGCAAGAAATATAACGTAGCAGGTGATTAACTGAGATAAAGTGTGATAAATATTTTTATCATCTACAAAGATCATCTCATTGGAGGTTAAATTAGTCCAAAAGTAAAAATAAAACACTCATTTGCAGAATTTTTAGCCACAAATATATCGTAGTTTTTAGAAAAAAAATTATATACCGTAATTTATTTCGAATTCTATTCGTGACAACTTTTTTTTTAGTTGTTGTAAATTTTTTGATATTTTAGTTTTTAAATAAAGTGTTATTTAACGTTAAAAAAATTAGCTAATGTGATTTTTGATAACATAAAAAATTCAGGTATTTTTTGACAAAAATTAAATAATTGAAGGGTTTTTAGCTTTTGCTTGTTTTGAAAAATAACAGAGTTTACTAATTCTGGTTGACCGTTAACGGCCGTGAAATCGTGATATGGAAACTAGAATCATAAAATATTTCAGGTAATTTTTTGATACAAAAAGTTAATTTGTGTAGTTTTCTAGCAACACAAAAAATATAGATAGAAAACTGGCAAATATTAAATAGTTGAAGGTTTTTTAAGTTTTTTTCCTTTTAACTAAAAAATTAATTCTATTTTCTTTTATTTATATAAAAAAAATTATATACAAACGGATTAAATTGAAAGCTGGCTTGGTAACTGCATGTGCGTCATTTGGCGAACGTCTATTGGTTCTAGACTTCCAAACAAGTAAAACGAGGTCTAAATTTTGGAAAGATATGGTGTTTATATGATAGTTTCCAAAAGAGAAATAAATTGCCAGTCCCAAAATTTAAAAGACTGCTTCATGCAAATCGTTTTGTCAGTGGCCCAACTATGACCAAGTTGCTTTGTGCAAATGGGGTTTTTGTCAGTTGCCCAACTGAGTGGAGTGATGGTGATACTAATATACTAATTCTATTTTTTTATTATTTTTTAAAAATATATAAAAACAAACGGATTAAATCTAAAGCTGCCCTGGGCAGTTGCATGTGCGCCATTTGACGAACGCCATATGATATTTTAATTAATAACACAATTAGACGAGTAAAACGAGGTCTAAGTTTTGTATGATATGATGTTATATACTAGTTTCCAAAGAGAAATAATTTGTCAGTTCAATTTTTGCTGAAAAATTAGTTAATTATATATTATTTTATAAATTAAAGAAAAATATATGGTGTATCTCTGAACCTATGAAATATCTTAATTCATTTGCAATCCATCTTAACATATGCTGTAAAGTATATGTTTTTTTTTATTTTACTTATGATTTGAAATCATTTATATTTGAGATAATTTTTTATCGGTTAATATTCTTTAGCCGATAAACAACATGATTACAATGATATTTTAATTAATACACAATAAACCCAAATCGTGAAACACAAACAAGAGAGATTAATACTATCTAAACACATGTCATGCACGTGTAACACCAAATACTTGGTTTTCATTAATAACTAGGAGAATACCCATGCGTATGCGTGATTTTTTTTTTAATATATTTTTACTTCTTAATCTAGTTTCAATAATTAACTCATTTTATTGATATTTTCAACTTGATATTAGACATTTTATAGTAAAATTCTGGATTCAAACCAAAATTTTGTAAGTTTTAAAAGAGGTTTTTAAAGTTTTTATTGTAAAACTAAGTGTAATCAGATAGTGATCCATTAACAAGTTAGAAAACCAATTCCACCAGTGAGCACATCAAGATGACAACATGAATGAAGAAGGGATGAAAAAATATTGATGATATATTATGAAATATGAAGAGCGAACAAATGGTTTGGATTTTATATTTGTGAAGAACGAACAATAAATGGAGAAGAGAAAATTTACATCCAAAAGATTTTTGAAATTATATTATTAAATTTATTTTTGACTGTATATATTTTTTAATTTTTTTAAAAATAAATTTTTGAGAGCTGATGTGACAGAAAAAGAGATGCTTCGGTGTCACACTTGTGAGACTTCACTCATTCTTTATATAATAGATTTGCGAAATGGTGGAATTTCATTTTTAAACGTAATTCCATAAATATTTTATCAATTAATGAAAATCTGTAAAAAAAATAAACACAAAAACACAATCTACATTTTTGCTTAAAAAATATAAAGATGAAGTCATCAAAGGAAAATTAAATTTTAAGAAGATTATTTCATTTCGTAATTATTCCATTGTTTCTCCATTCTGCAGGTTACCAATCAGAATTTTAATAGAAATTTAATATCGCCAATCTCACTCCAACACAAGCTCTAATATCTGATTTTCCAGAAAATTTTATCTAAAAATCGACAGAACTCAATTTCGTCTGTATTGCATCACCAAAACACTTTATATGCAGGGTTCACCAAACAGTTTATAACAGAGATCTTCAAAGCAGCTCTGAAAGACTCGATAGATCTAGAGAAGACAGATCTGTCGTAAAACATACTCTCCTGATTTGGTACTCAATCGATCAATAAAATTCACACACAATGATTGATAAACATATAAAAAAACTTCATCGACGTTGATATACAGTCCATAAGAAGGTATAAAGATTTACATTCATATGCAAGTAATTGAGCGACAATGGACACAATAATTCCGAATAAACTCTTGGAATTTGTTTTTACCAATTCGTAAGAGATGTAATTTCTGAAAAAATGAGAAGAGAAATGAAATAACAAACTAGATCCTGATATTGTCTGAAGTATTAAATCCAAAAATCAGAACTAAATCTTATTAAGATCAAGGCTTTGATGGGTAACAGTTTTTCGGAATGCATATCTGCGGAATGACGCTTGCGGAATGAAATAGGCAACTTAAAACCTACTTTTTTGCTTAATGGTTTTTCATTAAACAAAAACGCAGACTACATTTTCACGTTTTATTTTTTATTCTGCAGTTTTTGTTGATTGGCAAAATATCTGTGGAATTGCTTTTAAAAACATAATTCCGCAATTCCACAGGTTACCAATCAAAGCCCAAGAATGACAAACAAAAGGTGAAAAAAACGTGTTCTCTCTAATACCTAAAAAGTTTGTCAATTTAAATCTCTTCTAGATTTTCATATACATATAGTTAAAGCTTAAATGCTTGTCTGTCATCTGGCAAATGTTTAGGGAATTTTAGGAAAACGGCAAATTCTTACTTTTAGTTGAACTCATATATGCTAAATAAATTCTTTATAATTTAAAAATGTGCTAACTTTTTTTTTAATAATTAAGAGGTTTTGGGCCAAAATCCATACATCATCTCAGGCTAAGACCATCCACAACGCGGTATGGACGGGGTTCATCCGTGGGGCCGAAGACCATTATTTTGATTTGTTTTAATTGTTTAAGCCCAAAAACTCGCTGATACCGTCTCATTGGGATGAGCCTGACGAGCCCGTATCGTCGAGGTTCAACGGCCTACGTGGCAAGCAGTGATTGGGTGAAGTTTGGGGAAAATTTTTTAGAGTCGTGGTCGAAGTTTTGGGGTTTATTTTGCATTCTATTTTTATCAAAAAAAAAACTCTCAAGGCGATTTGCGATAATCGCGACTTCGACACAAATCTTCCCCTTCGATCGAATCGACGGTGAATCGTCTTTTCCCCTCCGATGGATCAGTAAGGTACGTCGTCTGTTTCTTTTTGAAGTATTTTAATTTCGTTTTATTCGGGAGTTTGAATCGATACTATGGTTAACTAAATTATGGGAAAATTAGGGTTCTGCGGGAACTTTTGTTTTGGGGCTTTTGGTGTTTAGTAAGATATGTATGTGATTCATTGTTCTTATGGTTAATCGGTTCCGGATTTCGCATATTCGAGTTTTTAAAATTGATGATAAAATTAGGGTTCTTGTTGATAAAATTATGTGATTGGATATTGCTTTGTAGGTTTCATTGATTGTTTTGCTTAAGTAGTTAACCATCGAAATGCTTATGTTGTTGTTGCGAGGTTAGCAATGCCTATCAGCTGGAGCGAGCCCTCGACGTCTGAGGACGAAGCTATCGAGAACATGGCTTGGGCATACGCCGATGGTAACTATGGTATTCCACAGAGATGTTTCTGTGGCTTAGCGGTGAAGCTTGAATCCATGAGAGGTGGATTGAATTGTGGACGAAGGTTCTACCGTTGTCCTGAGTGGATAAACGAGGTCCGTTGAACACTTCTGTTTACTTGTTTTGTTGTATATTCATTCTTCATTTGTATCTGCTTTGGCTTAGTTCGGTTTACTTGTTTTGTTGTATAGGGTAGTTTTCAGCATATATTCAAATGGTGGGATGAGGCTGTGGAAGAGCAATTCCAAATCTTGGGGCAAACGGTTGAACGGCTTAATGGAGAAGTAAAAGAGGAGGTGAGGTTGCTTAGGGAAGAACTTAACGAGGAGATACAAGAGCTTAATGGAGTACTAACCCTGGAGATCCGCATGATTCATGATGAACTTGAAAGGTTGAAGCAAGGTGATAGCTACTTATGTCTCATTCTTCTTTGTGTGTTTGCTGCTATTGCCTACGTGTTTAAGTAGTTCATAGTTTTCTGCTAACTGTTTAGGCGGCTTTTGTTAAGTACTTTTTATGATGTTGTAATGGAAGATGCTATTTATTGGATTACTCTTTATTGGTGAGTCCGTAAAGATAAGCCATAACTAACAACGAGTTAATGCTATTTATTGGTGAGGTTGGATTACTCTTTCAAGCAAGACGAACCAGATAATTCTCCTTAGGCAAACCAGACAATGCTTGGGTGGGCAGAAATAAGGTTAGACATCACATCACTTAACTTTTAAATGAATATGGTTGGTTTAGGTTAGCAAAGTAGTTATTGTATTTGTTAAAGCTGGTAGGTAACTCGATATGACAACCATTACTAAACCCTTGAAACTTTAAAACACCAATCCTAACTTTCTTAAATATAAAAAACCCTTGAATCTTTAAAAGAATTGAATATCCAAACCTTCTACACTTTCCTTTCCCTCTCAACCTACCTAAACTCTCAAACAAAATGGACTCAGCGAATTCATTTGGGAACTCGCCAGGGTTCGTTAACCTCTTAGCAAGCCAAGAGGATAACACTTTCAACTTTTCCCTAACCATAGATCTTAGCTCATCCGAGGTCCCCTGCTTTAGTAGCCAACTTTCACAAGATGATCCAAGTCCTGTGACTAAAGATCGTGTACCACGGAGGATTTGGTCACCAGTTGAAGACATTGTCCTAATCAGCGCTTGGTTAAACACAAGCAAGGATCCGGTCATTGGTAATGACCAAAAAGCTGGTGCTTTTTGGTCGCACATTCAAGGATTCTTCAACAACAGAGGTGGGGTCGTATAAATGACCAAGATGCAAGTTCAGCGGATGTTATGAGACCGCATTGAAGCAGCAGACCAGCGGCCAGAACGACGACGATTTGGTGAAAACAGCTCACCAGATTTTTTTCAATGATCACCATTTCAAGTTTGGGCTTGAACATGCTTGGAGAGAATTGCATCATGACCAGAAGTGATGCACAGCAGCTGCGGAGAAAGATTCTGGGTTGAAAAAGAGAAGAAAATTGTCAGAGTCTTCAGCTCAGTCGTCACCAAATTCCCAGCCTGAAATCATTTCAGAGGAGTCAACAATGGAACGACCAATTGGAGTGAAGGCAGCCAAGGCTGCTAAGCATAAGGGCAAAGGAGCGGTCACAACCGAGGATGGCTCAGGTCTCGAAAAACTGCAGATGGCTTGGGAAATACGAAAACTTGACTTGGAAATAAAAGATAAGCTGTCTAAGCAAGAACTGCTTCCGTCGAATCATAAAATGCTTGAGATGCTCCTTTCTAAACCCGAGCCACTATCAACAGTTGATGAGGCTTTGAAGACTAAACTGATTAACGAACTGCTGTGACCAAAATTATAATGTAGTATCTTCGTTTATGTAGGGTTTAGGTTTTTTAGTGTCAATGTTCTCGGGTTCTTTCTCATGAATTTTAGACGTTGTAGTCACTATGTTTTTCAGGGTTAACTTCATATTTTTAAATTTTTGAAATAATATTGTTGTATCATATGGTCATGACTAAATACATTTTACTTGTTTGTAGTGGTTGGTGAGGAAGTTTCACTTTGTGGATGTGGTGGTAAAGAATCGAGGGTCAATGTACCCTATGAAGATGTGGTGAAAAAACATTGAGGGGCCATAGATACTTTGTCATTTTGTGCTATACACCATACAGATTTAGGCTTTTAGGCAAGACATATGTGTAATATTGTATACCACATCTTTCTTTCATGCTTTAGTAACCTGATATGTGCTTCTTCATTATATATATATATATATATATATTGGCGAGTTGTAAAATTTGTTCCATATGACATCTAAATCTTACACACTTTATTTCTTTCCATACTTTGTGTTTGCCATGGCTTCATCTTCAAGCAATTCTTTCAATGTTAATTTTGATGATTTCATCGAAGAATCTTTTGAGGAAACTTGGAACAATTACTTTGATCAAACTTTCAACAATGCTCTTAATGAAGTTTTGGAGGAGCATTCCGTTCCAAAGCGCAACCAGAAGAAGAAAGCATATATTGAAAGAAATCGTGAGCAAGGCCATCAGCGTTTATGGGATGATTTTTTCAGTGATCGTGCAAATATCCCCCAAATATGTTTCGTCGCCGTTTCAGAATGACCCGACCATTATTCATGCGTATCGTGTCTCGTCTGTCCGAGAAAGTTCCATTTTTCCAGCAAAGGAGAGATGCGATTGGAAGGGTTAGTCTTTCAGCCATCCAAAAATGTACTGCAGCTATTCGTATGATGGCATACGGTTCTGCGGCTGATGCAGTTGACGAGTACCTCTGTCTGGGTGAAAGTACCGCACTTTCATGTTTGAAACATTTTACTGAAGCAATAATATCTTTATTTGGAGATGAATATCTCAGACGACCCACTGCAGTGGATCTTCAACAACTACTAGATGTTGGGGAAAGCCGTGGATTCCCGAGAATGATAGGGAGCATCGATTGTATGCATTGGGTGTGGAAAAATTGTCCTACAGCTTGGAAAGGGCAATATACACGTGGTTCAGGAAAACCGACAATCGTCTTAGAAGCAGTAGCATCACATGATCTTTGGATATGGCATGCGTTTTTCGAACCTCCAGGTACTTTAAACGACATTAACGTTCTTGAGCGCTCACCTGTTTTTGATGACATTTTATAAGATCGTGCTCCAAAGGTTAAATACTATGTCAATGGAAACCAATACCGTTATGCATACTACCTAACCGACGGTATCTACCCGAAGTGGGCAACTTTTGTACAATCAATACCCCTACCGCAAGACCTAAAAACCAGATGTTTTGCTAAACATCAAGAATCCGTCCGCAAAGATGTCGAACGTGCATTCGGAGTTTTGCAAGCTCGGTTTGCGATTGTAAAAAACCCAGCTCTCATTTGGGATAAGCAGAAAATTGGAAATATTATGCGGGCATGCATCATCTTGCATAATATGATAGTGGAAAATGAACGAGACCATTACAATCTGGTTGATACAACAGAATTTGAACAAGGCGATCTTACCAGATGTTCCCAAGTTGATATGTCATTCTCTACAGATTTAGCTTCAAATATCGGAAATATGATCGGTATTCGTAATGAAATTCGGGACAGAAAAACACATGATCTATTACAAGCGGATCTACTTGAGCATATGTGGCATAAATTTGGACATCTAGAAGATTATTAGTTTTACTTTTACTTTTGTTTTTAATTTCTTTGTTTAGTTTTAAATTATATGTACTAAATAAATTTTTTCATTTTAAATAATTTAAATGTTTAACCAAGTTAAAATAAAAAATTTTAAAAAAATTATTATTTTATTCTGTTGAACCCCAAAATAGGTATTAGGGTTGGACATCCATTTTTCTTCCGAGGTTTACCTAAGGTTTTTCCACATTTTCTCTTCTCCAAAAATTATTAAAAAATGCTGATGAACGCCATCATGAAGTTCAAAATTGTGGATGATCTTAGTATCAGATCATGTTATATGATTTCCAAGAGCCATTCAAATTAGCGATCTCTAGGTTTTGCCTAAAATCTTTACCAGTTGAGCTATTGATTCTTGATAAAATGTGCTAACTTATATTCGAACTCTTGATTATTTGAATTTACATATATGAACATTTTTTTGGATCCATTAGTCAAATAGTGGTAATGACTCGTTATGAACTGAATCTTCTTCATATTAATGATTTTCAATAACATGGCATGTGTGCCCACTTACAACCGTGTGGAAAATGGAAGCGAGTTCGCTTACCCGACGTCGTTTTTTCAATTCTGCATCTGCATCTTTCTGTAGCTTCTCCACTTATCTTTTCTTCCCCAAAAAGTATAAAAAACTTTTCAAGAAAAATGAGATTTCTGCAACAGCTAACGCTTTTGAGCTTCCTCTTCCTCTTCATAGTGAATCCAATCTCAGCCAAATTCTACCACAACGTTTCTTCCATACCACCGTTACAGTTCCTAAACGCCACCCGAAGCGCGTGGGAAACTTTCGAGAAACTCGCCGGTTGTCACGTCGGAGACAAAGCCGACGGCCTCTCCAAACTCAAACAATACTTCCGTCGTTTCGGTTACATCTCCGCCGCCTCCGTCGTCGATAATTTCACCGACGATTTCGATGACGTCCTCCGATCGGCCGTCAACACTTACCAGAGGAATTTCAACCTCAAGGTCACCGGTAAACTCGACGCGTCTACTCTCCGGCAGATCGTTAAACCGAGATGCGGAAATCCCGACATGATCGACGGGACCTCGGAGATGAACGCCGGTAAGAAACTCCGTACGACGGAGAGATACTCGTTTTTCCCCGGGAAACCGCGGTGGCCGAAACGGAAACGAGATCTGAGATACGCGTTCGCGCCGCAGAACAATCTCACCGACGACGTGAAGGAAGTGTTCGCACGCGCCTTCGCGCGTTGGGCGAATGTCACTCCGCTGAATTTCACGCGCTCGGAGTCACTAATCGGCGTCGATATAGTGATCGGATTTTTCGTCGGCGATCACGGAGACGGAGAGCCGTTCGATGGAGCGATGGGGACACTAGCGCACGCGTCTTCTCCGCCTACGGGGATGTTCCATCTCGACGGAGACGAGGATTGGCTGATCTCTGACGGCGAAATTAGCCGTAGGATATTGCCGGTGACGTCGGTTGTGGATCTGGAATCGGTCGCGGTTCACGAGATCGGTCATCTTCTAGGGTTGGGTCACTCGTCGGTGGAAGATGCAATTATGTTTCCGGCGATTTCCGGTGGAGATCGGAAGGTGGAGCTTGCGAAGGATGACATTGAAGGGATTCAGCATCTGTACGGAGGAAATCCGAACGGTGACGGTAAAACAAACAGTGGAGCTGAGTCCGGCGTCGATTGGATTCGTCGGTGGAGAGGGCTGATGCTTATTAGCCTCTCATCGCTTGCCACGTGCATATTCTTGATTTGTTTATAGAACTATGACAAGATTTATATCCTTTATTTTTGAGGTCAATATTCTTTTTTATCGGGAAAATATAAACTTAACCGAAACTAAACCGGATCGCACCTAAATCTAAAGTAAACCGAAGCTCACCGTATTCTCTAGAATCTTTTCTTCTATAACTTTTTTTATTTATTATTACAGCTCTCATCTGTAACCGTTTTATGCTAATTTACCTCTAAAAAGTAAATACAGTATTCTATTTGATCGGGATATACTGAACCGGAATTAAACCGGATCGGATCTAAATCTAAAGTAAACCTGAGCAGACCGTCTTCTGTAGAATTTTTCTTCCTTCTGTAACCTTTTTTATGCAAAACTTACCATGATGATTTCTATAATCATTTGTTCTGATCAAAGGTTACTGTTATATTAGACTAGGCCAACATCTTTCTTTGGTTCAAGATCACTTACATTAAGATTCTTAATGCCTAATCAAGATATTTAGAGGCAAAACAAGAATTTAGAAACACAAGACACAGAGAATTTGAGAGTATCCAAGTCATTAAGATCACAAAAATAGCATTATCTGATGCTGATAGAGAGAGAGCTACCAAATATGTGGTAGACGTGGTACCGAGTCCATCCACAGTGGAAGCACAAATTGGGATAACAAGACGACATTAGTAAAAGCTGCATTGCGAAAACCCTCCATATACTTCTTAGAATCGTACTTGTTTATGCATCTACCTTCACTTCCACTCCAATCCTTCGATTCTTGATGAACAACAAACTCTGGAGTCTTCAAGTTACCCGACACCACACAGTTGTGTTCTCGGCTCCATAGATAGATGACATCAGTATCAAACGGATTCATAGCCAACGGAAAACAATGGACATCAAATTTTATAGACGCCAAGTGGATTTCTTCCAGCGACAATCGCCACCATTCACACTTAGAGTCAGAGTTGTTGTTGTTGTTGTTACTCAACCTCCAAACCTTCAGTCTCCGGTAGAGTATCTCAACGTACATAACATCTCCTCTTGAAGTAGTCAAGCATCTCTTAACAAATTTGTTATCCGGGACAGGTAGAGGTATAACCCGAAAATGATCATCATCTTCTCCTTGGGCAAAGAATTCATAAGATAAAAGGATTCCAAACTCAGGACGATCCCAACCACATTCCCATAGATAAAGCGTCCCGTCGAGATTCTTAGGAGGATAAACAGCAGAGACAAGACTAGAGGACAAGAGTCGCTTAAAACTCCATAACCCTGTCTCTGAAGAATACACATACACTCTCCATTCACACGTTCCAGTTTCACAAGTCCTAACAACTTTAAAGCTCAATACGACCCGTTCTCAACATGAGTCACCAAACCAGTGGCTGTACATTCAACTGGAGGTGGAGGGATCTCGACCCATTGTTGTAACACCAATGAAGGATTTGTAACCATAAGCTGATTTCTTGGTTCGAGTCACGACGACCTCCATCAAAACCAATCCATTGGAAGAAGCAACATAGTAGTAGTTGAAATCAGGGAGATTCGGGTACGATTTAAAAGGTGAGATGTAAGAGACGACAGATTTGGGGAGATCCCATGTCTTGCATCCATGGAAGCCAATAGCTACTGTGATGGGACGATTGAACTTGGTTGTGAACATGAGCGACCATGTAGAAGAAGATGATGATGATGATGATGATGATGATGATGATGATGATGATGATGATGATGATGATGAGATGATGATGAGGAGGAGTTTTGGTGGTGAAGAGAGACGAAGAGATGGCGGAAATACGCTGATTTGATTTCTGATTTCCATGATTTGCAAACCAATTTGAATCTCACAATGATTCTCAAGGGTAATCGAGCTAGTATCTCAACCAATATCGCATCTGGGATTGTTCCTCTCATCTTCTCCATTTGGTCAAGGGAATAGGGTTCTCTTCGCTACTCTCTTTCATCCCCTTTGCATTTCCAGTTTTTGGGGGTTCTGAATTTAATTTTGGCGAAGAGCAGCAAGGATTATCATCAGTGTTGTATCAAAAGTTTTTTCGACTGAATTTGCTTATGAGATAAGTGGTCTGATTGGTAGCAGGGGCTTTTGAAAAAATGCTACTTGGATAAAGCTTTAAAATTATGGTTGTAATTAGGCCTGAATTTTTTGGGAATCGGATGGGGAATTTATAGATAGGGGATGGGAATGAGAATTTTAGAAATCTGAATATACTATCTAAAATATTCCCACAAACTAACGGAAGGGAAATTTATGAATATGGGACGAGAATGGGAAATTCGGGAATCAAAACATATTATCCATACAATCCTAAAATAAAATATAATGGGGAAAGGGACGGAAAAAGAACAGAAAATGGACGGGAAAGGAACAGAAAATAGACGAGAAAATTTTTGGATAATTTGGATAATTAGACTAAAATCAATCTTTTAAAAATTATTATTTGTTAATAAATTAGAAAAAAATTATTATTTATTATAAAAAAAATTTCAATTAACCAAAATCTCTAAAATTTCATTTTATATAATTACCCAACAAAAAATTCGGGTAATCTCATTCCCGTCCCTACCCTTTCCCTTACCCATTCAAATATTATTTTCAAACCCGAATAGAAAATTATAATTTCCCTTTCCCGAAAAATTCAGGAATTTTTGGACGGGTACGGGACGGAACGGGTTACCCTTCCCGAAAAATTCAGGCCTAGTTGTAATCAGCGTTTGAAACAGGCGGTTGAAAAATGATTCAGGCGGTTGAAAATGATTCAGGCGGTTGGAAGATGATTCAGACAAGTTGGAAGTTAATTTTCGAGTGGTTACAAACTGTAAAAAAAAATGGGCGTTTAGAGCAAACGAGTACTTGTAGCCAAAATTGTTTTTTTAATAATAAATTAGTAAAATTATATTATTTGTTGATAATAAACTAGTAAAATTATTTGTTTATTCTTTGTATGTATATGTGTGTTATTTTTTGTTATTTCATTCAATTAGAAAAAAAAAATAGATGTGTTTGTATATTTAAGTCAGTCCACAAAAGGATTAGACATTGGTTGTGCATCTCTCTTTTTTTAATCGTTTTAAAGTGTCGGGGATAAATTCGATCTTTCCTACGTGGACGAATAAAATGTGAACAAGTATCATTCACGGTCTTTTTGCAGGTACACCCCTCCCCCAGGGACCAAATTAGAATTTGTATTGGGCCGGCCTAAGCCTAGTACTGGGCTTCGAATCTAGTTGGATTTGGGAGATCCGACATGATAGGCCACGTGTTCTCGGAGTCTTTGTGTCTAACAGCGTAAGTCATACTGTCAGAAACAAGGAAGTCGGAAACTAGGTGGTCAAAAGGAAGAGTAGCCCACAGTGGCGGAGCCACATGCATTAGCATGGGGTCATTCGCCCCCAACCAATTTTCAAAAGTTGATGTAATTTAGTAGTGTTCAATATTAATGCCTCCATTTATTAAATTATATATATTTCTATATGCCCCCAGTCAAAAACAATTCTGGCTCCGCCACTGGTAGCCCACGCCTGTACCCGGAGAGCGAAGTCTTTCATCCCTGGCAGCCTAGTCCCAGTATCGAGGGACTCGGGCCAGGTATAAGTAACCCATGTGAGCGGGAATAGTATTCAAATCTCTCTCCATTCAACAATAGGAATATGCCTTAATCTGATTTAATTGTCCATACTCTTACAAACTCACAAAAATGGCGTTTAACGCATTTTCCTTGCGTGTGTCAGGTGAAAGTGACTTTTCGCAGGAGTCAGGGGAAAAGCAGAGGAACAGCAGAGAGCTATACCTCATCTGAGCTGCCGAGCCAACTCGTACACTGAGAACGAAAGGGACAAGCAAAAAGACGGTCTCGTTGCAGGCAGAACACGCCAAAGAAAGTCAACGCGTACACTGAGAACGAAAGGGACAAGCCAAGAAACAGTCTCGTTGCAGGCAGAACATGCCAAAGAAAGTTGGTGAGACCATCAGAGGTACGACGCCATCGTAAGAGAGTTCAGCCGAATCGGGTCATCGGCCGATCCACCCGATCTACCATCCATAGGCTAACCCGGTATGCTAGCCCAGGTCAAGTAATTTCCTATAATTACTTTACTCTCTCCTACGGAGAAGGGTTACACATACTTAGCCTCCCTAAGTCTCACGATATCTCTCTAAATACTTGTGGTTCTTAAGCTCAGGCATTCTACACAATTTTGACCATCTTTCCGGTCATCTCTCCGGTCACCTCATTTCGTTCCTCTTCCACAGTGATTCCTAAATCGTGAAATCCCTGTACTCTCAAACTCTTCTTTTCGTTCTTTCCACCACGAAAAGATCATTCTCATCCTAAGGCCCGAGTAGATCCATTCCTTTATCAAGGACTCTTAGACCACCTTTCTCCTAAAAGTTTTCCAACTTCTTTCCGATCTCCGAACAGTTCTTTTGTGGTCTTTTTCGAGTTATTCTCTGATTTGGGTATCGGAGTGCCTTCTGAAAACACACCATCATCGTGTTTTCCAGGCTCTGAAAATCCTCCAAACAATTTGACGCTAGAAGGAGGGGGGAAACCCTTTCCTGTGAGAACGATCGCAGCTAGAAACGAACAAAAAAGAACACCAGATTACAAAAGCCGACGATAACAGTTCGCCAGGGAGTGACACGGCAGAAAGGAAAGAACATTCATCGGGCGAAAGAACCAACAACGTTGTTCTCTGGACAAGCAGAAGTAGGAGGATCATCTCTAGCTCCCCCACCATCGCCAAACGCCCTCTCAGAGCTCCTCCAAAGCGTGGAGGAGAATGTCCGACACAGGGATAAGGTGGACAAGCTCTCTCGCCAACTGGTCCTGGCGGATTCCATGCAGAAGGTTACTTAAAGTCTGGAAGTCTAGAGGCCCCCGCGCTTGCTAACGGACCCTAGCCGAAGAGGATTCCTGGGTGCATTTGCAGCACCTATCCAAAGCCGAATCTCGCCAGTACCTCGCGAGATGAATCAAATGAGACAAACCCAGTTTGATACTGACGGGCCAAGGATCGATAGACATACCCCACCGAACATCATGAAGTTAAGGGGGCCCGATGAGGTGAACTCAACATACAGTTGGGAGAACAACCCGAATCCGTGTGAGAGGGAAGATGGGAACGGAATGGACTTGATAAGGACAACGAATCCCAGCTGGAGGAGAGATTAAGGGAAATGGAAAAGATGTTGCGGAGGCGTCCCCCCTCTGGCAAAGCTAGCTGTCCGGGACTCCTTCAACGTGTTTTCTTTCTGCGACGAGATCAACATGGTGGAGATTCCTTCTAGGTTCAGTTTTCCCTCGATGAGATACTATGATGGGCTCACTCACCCAGACGAACACATGACCCATTACAAGCAAGGGATGATGTCGACATCAATACCGTATTACGCACGAGAGGAGTGTATGTGCAAATGTTTTGGATCCAGTCTAGTTGGGCCAGCGTTGCAGTGGCTCATCAATCTGCCCAGGAGGCAAATATGATATTTCACACAGCTACAAGATGCCTTTGTACAGCAGTTCTCCAACAGCAGAGCTCCCACCAAGGTGTCTGATGACTTATACGAAGTTGTTCAAGTCTTGAGAGAGACTCTAAGAAGTTATATAATCCAATTCAACAACGAAGTCGTTACGGTGCCCAACCTGTAACGTATCGACTGCGCTGCCAACCTTCAGGAGGGACCTCAATAAAATGGGCACACCATACAAATCGCTCACGAAGTTCGCCCCTGTCTCCATAGAAGATATGATGCTGAAGGCGAACACAGAGATAATGTGGGAAGAAGATGAAAGTCAAAGTAAAGCGATAGAAGCTGCAGGGAAACACGACCGAGAAGAAAAAACCAAGTAGATGGGATTCCAGGAGAACCGGAAACGGGGCTACGAGGATCACGGTAGGTAGGACAACAGAAAGAGCACCGGAGGGAATATGTATGGAACGTCTACTGATAACGCCGGATTTTGACCATTTTTATGGATTATTTTAATGTCTTTTACAGGTGTTTTTACTACATTTTCAAAGGTTTTCAAAAGATTTCTATGTTTTCGGATTTTAAAAGACTTTTCAAGTAATTTGAGAAAAAGAGGCACGAATTGGAACAAAAAGACTCTTTTGGATAAATGCAGACCGTCAGAATTCTCATGGAGAGACGAAGACCTGATCACCCTAAAAATTGGTCAACTTATAGAAGAATCAACCAGCTTTCAAATGCACTTGGTTTGGAGACATTCCAACGGTTGGATCTCAAGATATTCCATTAGCCCCGGAGTCACTCGAAGACGGCCAGCAAGTCACGCGACCGCTGCCACAAGCCTATTTCCTGCGGTCACTAGCTTCCAGCCAACCACCTATCTCCCGCGGTCATGTTACTCCCGACCGCGGCCGACCAACTCCGATTAAAAGCCCATATTTCTGAAGCCCAAAGTCATTCTCAGCCTCAATTCCAGAACCCTAGAGACCATGGAGTATTGAAAACTATAAATACTTGTCTATTTAAGTCGTTTTTAGGGAGAACCTTGATACTTTTACAGAAACCCTTTTCTTTTAGCCGTTTTATGCGATTTTTATAGAAGATTTTTCAAGTCTGAGTTCTTCAATAGAGAATCTTTCTTTCATCTCTTTTCTTTACCGTTTTTGATTACTTTTATTAAAACCAATGATGATGTCGACCTCAGCTATGTCTGAGTAGATCCCGAGTTGGGCTTAGGATTCCCGAAAAGGGCTCTCATAATCGATTAAGACATCTAGGTTTATAGATCTGGGATTTTAACTTTGTTCTCTGTTTATTCTCGTTCTTATTGCATGTATGCTTGATAGATCACCTAGTATCTGATCTAGATAGTTAGTGTTGCGAAAGTTTTCATTAAGTATCAGACCTAGAATGAAACAGGCGATTTTTCCGTAGGAGTGGAAACCTACCTGCGGTGAGATCCTGAGTATTGACGAGTCTTGTGCAGCTCTTGCGTTCTGTCCCTTCCAGGGCCAGAGTGGAAATCTACTGGTCAGGGTTACGAGAAACAGTTGGTTATGATCACGACAGTGACATAGTCATACCGCCGTACTCTAGCTCTAGAACCCTATATTTCGATATCCGTCAATCCCAATCTATCATCCCTAGTGTTAAAACCGATTATGATCCCTGTAGAGTTCCCGAAAGCTCAGCGTTTTTAGCCATAGTTTACAAACCAATCAATTTTTACTTGTTTATTTAGATCTGCATTTCAATTGTTTTAGTTCGATATTTTGCTTGCTTTATTTGCTTTCTATTCTATTTTTCTACTTGTTCCTTAGGGTAGATCTATTTGCTTTCTTTTGTTTTAGTTTAATCCGTGACAAACAACCAACCTCTAAAACCAATCTAGTCTAGACATAAAGTTAGAAATCGTAGAAGAATACCAGGCACACAAATCTCTGTGGATTCGATCCCTAAATACTACAACTGATTAGCTGTGCACTTGCAGCTTTCATTTATTTTTGTTAAGGGTAAAACTTGTTCCCTCACGCAGTTACACGCATCAAGTTTTTGGCGCCGTTGCCGGGAATTTGTTTCGCTGCCATTTGTTATTTTTCTTGTTATAATTTCTGTTCTAGACACCTGATCTCTAGTTCTTTCTTAAAGTTTGCTGAATTATCTTTCCCTTCTTTTGTTTTTCCTGAATTGCATGAATACCAGGCGCAGACCTGTAGAAAACATTCCAATTCTAGACGAGATAGACAGACACGAAAGAGAACTTCGAAGACTTAAACGAACGCAAGGAATGAACAACGACGACCAGCCTGGAGATCCTGTTAACCGAGCTTTAAACATGGACCAAGACGGGTCCGAACATGGAGAAAATGAAGAGAACGATCACAGAGGAGGTGATCATGCTCGACAAGATGGAGAAGAGGATGAGTTCCTCCAAGAAACCATCAAAACCGCGAGAGAGAAGAACGTGAAGACCTTGATGCTCCCATCAATGCAGCCGATGGTGACCACCAGGGGATGCAGCCGAATGGACGCGTTAACCGCCCTGTGCAGCCAGAAAATCAACACAGTAGACAAGCCAGGAACCATCGCATAGCTGATTTCGATGCACTTACTCAAAATTTTCAGAACTGATCCGCAATTCAAGTACCATTTCCGTACCGGAATGAGTTTGAAGTCAAGCCTCAAATCATCTCATTGGTGAAACAAAACCAATTCCATGGAGTTCCTTCTGAACATCCAATGGATCATATCGAGCTCTTTGAAGAAATCTGCAGTGTGATGAAAACAAACCAAGTCCCAGCAGACTATTTAAAGTGTAAGTTGTTCCCTTTTTCGTTAGCAGACAAAGCTCACCGTTGGTTAAAATCTTTGCCTGCAGGATCGATTACTAATTGGGAATAATGTAAAACTGCTTTCCTGAATCACTTCTATACTAAGTCAAGGTCAAACTTGTTGAGAACAAATATCTCAAGCTTTCAGCAAGGACTTACTGAACCTTTCTATGAAGCCTGGAAACGTTTTAAAGAGTATGAACGTGATTGCCCTCACCATGAATTTCCCGGATCAAGCCTGCTGAGCACATTTTACCGAGGTTTGCAACCAAAATACAAACTTTCGCTTGATACAGCTAGCAATGAAGATTTTGGAAAAAAGAAGATAGCACAAGGATGAGCCCTCATCGAGAATTTGGCTTAAGCCAATAACAATGATTATCCTGAATACGATCGCTCGACGAAGCAAACCGGAGCAGACAACAAGGAGATAACCAAGTTGAAAAACATGATGAGCCAGCTTTTGAAAAGCAACAATCGCCCAATCCATGTTTGTGAGACCAACAATGGCGCAGAAGATGGACCTAGTGATATCAAGCCTTTCAAGAAGAAGAGGTGAACTATGTAGGAGCACAAGCACCATATCCAAATCGCTTCAACAATGGCTTCAACAACAACTTCCGGAATGCAAATTACAACAATCTCTCTTACCGCAATCCAAATGTGGAGAATCCTCAAGATCAGTACTACCCACTACATCAAAAATCCTTCCAAAACAAGTTCCAATGTGGAAATTTCGGAGGGACAGGAGCTTATCATCCGCGACATCCCTATAACTATCAAGGTACGGGGTTTAACAATCAATTTGTACAACAACAAGGAGTCACGACGAACCAGCTAGCTTCACAAATCGGAAGACTTGAACAGTCCATCCAACAGCTCGTTATGACAAACGAGAAAGCATCTAAAGACATGAACGTGAAGGTTGACTGCACGTATAATGACCTGAACGGAAAGTTTGAAGCTTTATCTTCGCACGTCAAAAAGCTAGACGTACAAGTAGCCCAAGCCGACTCTATGAAGAGACAAAGTGGAGCTTTTCCTGGAAGAGTTGAGGATAACCCCAAGAGATTTTGCAATGCCATAACAACGCTGCCCGAAGAAGAAGCCAGAACCGATGGAAATGATGAAGAAACCCCAATCTTTGTACCACTTTACAAGGATGTCGATGCCAAGCAACCACCATTCAAGGTACCTCAACGTTCACCGTTTCAAAGGCTTATAAAAGCCGACGATCCAGGACGTTTTTTTTTCCAATGTTTCATTTCAGGAATCAAGTTCATAGACTGTCTGTGCGATTCCGGAGCCAATGTCAACATCATGTCAAAGAAATTTGTCGAAAAATTGGGCATAAAGACCTTAAAGACATCGACGGTCAAGGTTATCTTTGGAGATTCATCTCAAAAAGATACTGAAGGGGCGATTCATGATCTACAAGTTCTAGTAGGGGACAAGATTGTTCCAGCAGATTTCCAAGTCCTGGAAATGGATCAAGACAAGGAGAGACCACTCATATTCGGGAGACCATTTCTAGCCACTGTAGGAGCAGTAATCGATCACGCAAACCGGCATGTTGTCTTCCTCAATGTAGATCGCAGAAGGTTTTACCCGACTGTCCTAGATGATTTTCCGAGCAAAGGAAACCGGCCGAAAGAGAAAGAAAAGGAGAAGCCGAGAGATTTTGAAAAGATCAAGATCATCATTCCACCAGATGCGATAGAGACTAGTGAGGACCAAATCCAGGAGCTGATCGAAAACACAAAAAGGGTTTTAAACAATGTTAAAGTCCGAAAGAAGAGTAAAGGAAAGAAGACGGCTCTTCAATGAGAAGTAGTAAAACCTCCAGCGACCGGAAGTGATAAAGACACATCAAGTTGAGTGCCAGTCAAATCAGCCTGACTTTTTATGCCTATGTCGAGCTAAACGACTTAAAACAAAAGTGCTTAATGGGATGCAACCTATTTAGGTACTCTTTCTTTTAGTTTTCTTTTCCTTTTTACAATTTATGTTTTCTTTTTCTTTTAAGTTTCAGGTATTTTTGTAAAACAAAAACACAAAAAGTCAGAAAATTAGAAAAACCGAGAAAAAAGGAGAGGTTTCTAGCTGCTCGGCCTGGCAGAAAACCTGAAAGTTAGACGAAGGTCGCATGAACATCTTTTTTAATTCTTAAGCTTTTTAAGAGATTCTTGGCCCAAACCTCACTCTTTTTTAAAGCTGATTTCAAATCTATCATCAAATCTCTCTTTCCAGCAAGGTATGAAGCTCAAACTCGCAATTTTTAATTGATTTTGAAATTTAGGGTTTTCTTAAAAAGCCCAAATATTGATTTATTGATGGTGGAAATAGCTTAAGAACATTGGATTATCCTTCTAGGTTATCTGAAAAATCGATTTTAACACCTAGCTTAAGAGGAATTGAGATTATTGAAATTTGGATTCTACATGCTTTATAAAAATCAAATTTGGAACAGCAAGATTGGTGAATTTGATTAAGTCTTGTGTGAGTTGTGATTAGTACTAGGTAACCTATAGACTTGACATGAAAATTGCTCATTAAAACCAATTTTTAGAAGATTTCTATATTGAGAACATCAAAAATCCGAATCTGGTCATGAACTACTCGATTTCTTTGATTCATTGTCAATTATGTTTGCTTATGGTTTAACTAATCTCTTGATACTATAATTAGTATAACTGATCGCTAATGTGTTAAAATCGGCATCCATATTCACTCTTTTTCCAAGAATCATCTCGTCTTGTAGGAAAAATGGAACAAAACAGATCCCGAAGAAGCCGTCGCACTGGTGACAGCTCTGAGGACATTCCCGATGATATTACTCTTGGAGAGTACATGCTGAACCAAGCCAGACCGAGAAGAAGAAACTACGTGATGAGGTTGGTCCAGCACTCAAGAGAAACACAAGCAACTCCCGAGCCACCACAGATCCGATACATTGGGAAAGAGATCAACCCGAGAGTGGACTACGCAAGACGTTTCAAGAAGCTGAACATCAAACCTACGCCTTGCATTGATTATCATACACTTGAGATGCTTAGAATTAGAGAAGATGTAATCTGGTACATAGATGCACTTAAGCTGAGACCCTACATGGAGCTGAACCTTCCAACTTATCCCGAGCCAGTCCGCAAGTTCTTAGCAACTGTCACCCTCCACCACACGAAGAGGATGAACCCTAGAGCATCTGATGGCATCTTGTCATTCTCTATCCGCGGACAGACTTACTCACTTACCATTTCTGCACTTTGTGAAGCTCTTAAGCTTCCATACACTGATGGCATTTACCTTGAAGAAGAACCTGATTTTGACTTATGGAGAGAGATGGGTCATGGCGTCTATGATAGCGGGAGATCCAAGTCAGCCCTTTTTACTCATCCTGCAGTGAGAGTTGTGCACAAACTCTTAGCACACACGATTTTCTCTAGAGCCAACATGGGATATGTTTTGAAGACCGAGCTCATTACACTTCAGATGCCATTTATGGACGACCTACGACTTGCCTGCTTTGCCTGGATCATAGCACAGAACATGGTGAAGGTGAAGCATGATTTACATGGTTGCGAGGACGCTACTCCAGCTTACGAGAGCGCTATTACAGCGATACTACAGGCTGTAGGATTCGACTTCTCATCTGATGATCCACTTCCTGACGTCTAGTCTGATCTCTCTCGCGATCACACTATCTCTCGTGCCGCTTTTGATCCAGACAGGTTTGGTTACAAGTATTGCACTGAAACCGAGGAGCACCGAGTCTGCTTACCTTCAGCATCAGTCCTGAGATTGTGTAACGGAGGACGTCCGCAGTGGACTCCGGAACTCGATGAGTTTCTGCCATCTGTGCCTCGTCTACCATTCACCATCGGCCAATTCATAGTGGCCAAGGTAAAGCGCGATGCAGCTGTGGCCGTGCTCACTTTCAGCCATCTGTTTTGACCGGCCACACTTCATCATCGACATCATCACACACACATTCTGACCTGGAGGGCAGAGTTGAGAGACAAGGACGACGCTTTGAGCGCGTTGTCACCTTCCTACAAGAGCAGCACCAGTTCGAGGCAGACACATTGGAAGATGAGTGATTGATCAGCACTTCACTGTCATTTGACAGCCAACACGGTTCTATCATAATTTTCTTTTCTTTTATCTTATTTTATTTTCCCTTTTATTCACCATCTTCTCACCAACTTTTTCACACTGGGAGGATGACTATCCGTACTAATCATTTTCTTGCTTTTGCTTTCAAAATTTCAAGTACTTTTTAAATTTTAATATGTAACCTATTCGACCTTAAGTATTTTTCAGGAATTTTTGACACAAAACTATGATGATTTAGACCTGCATGCTTCTACACTATGCATGATAGCTCATTTGTGGTTAGCACTAGACTAGGCGGTAGCTAGAATACTTGCACTACGAACTCCCACCAGAGGACTTCTATTCATGGAGATTCTTTCTGACAGGATATACTAGCTCATTTTATTTGACCTTAATATTGATATCTAATTTTCTCATCATTGATTTTAGGCATGCATCGAGATATACATCTAGGACGTCTTTTACCCTTACCACTCTTTGTCGTCCTAGATGCCCAGTTCATCTTTATCTGGTACCATACCCTAAACCCAAAACCCTTGTTTTTAACCCTCATGCATTCTCTCTTTAGTTTATATCAGCAGATATGTGCAAAAACGTCGGAGAGAAAAGGAGCGACGCAGTTTTCAGTCACTCACAAGGAAGACTGAATGGAGTTAGGAAGGAAGAATATCAAAAACCTCATTAAGCTTTACAAGTCCGATTTTAATTGGTAATTTTGTGCTCTCTATGACTCTATATCTAAAAGTGGTCCCTCTTTCAAAAAAAAAAAAAAAGAGAAAAGAGAGAGGAAAACAAAAAGCCTAATGAGTCTTAGATTGTCGAAATTTTTGGAGCAAGAAGCAACCACTAATCGTTTAAAGAACTATGGTTTTGAAAGATTTACAAAAATCTAAGTCTGGGGGAGTCAGGAGAGAACCTGAGGAAGAAGACCAGGAATCTATGGCAAGAAGAAAGTGACTGAAAATTGTGGATACCAACAGCTTCAATCTCTCTTGCGGTTTTGCATAATATCTTGCATCCTCCCGATCCTCAGGTAACCCATAAACACTTTAAGCCTTACCCCTAGAATAACCTTTTTTACACCTAGCCTAGATTGCCTTGCTTATATTTTCTTTGATGAGAACCACCGAGATTTTTAATGAATGTTAAGAGCTAGTTGATTGGAAGTTAGATCTTAGTGCAATAGATTTCCGCATGACGGATTAACGGACTAGTTATGCCCGTATTGCTAATGAGAATTTTCTAGGCTATTCCTGATTGATGCATAATGATTGATATTGGTCTAGAAGTTTGGTCTCTGAGATTCTGTTTAGTTCCTGCGTTTTCAAACCTCTCACCGAGATTTGGCATTTGTTTTGTTTGAGGACAAACAAAAGACTAAGTCTGGGGGAGTTGATAACACCGGATTTTGACCATTTTTATGGATCACTTTAATGTCTTTTACAAGTGTTTTTACTCCATTTTTAAAAATTTTCAAAGGATTTCTATGTTTTCGGATTTTAAAAGACTTTTCAGGTAATTTGGGATAAAGAGACACAAATTGGAACAAAAAGACTATTTTGGATAAATGCAGACCGTCAGAACTCTCATGGAGAGACGAAGACCTTCTCACCATCTGATCACCCTCAAAATTGGACAACTTATAGAAGAATCAACCAGCTTTCAAATGCACTTGGTTTGGAGACATTCCAACGGTTGGATCGCAAGATATTCCATTAGCCCCAGAGACACTCGAAGACGGCCAGCAAGTCACGCGACCGCGGCCACAAGCCTATTTCCCGCGGTCACAAGCTTCCCGACCGCGGGCAACCACCTATCTCTCATGGTCACGTTACTCCCGACCGCGGCCGGCCAACTCCGATTAAAAGCCCATATTTCTGAAGCCTAAAGTCATTCTCAGCCTCAATTCCGGAACCCTAGAGACCATGAAGTATTGAAGACTATAAATACTTGTCATTTAGGTTGTTTTTAGGGAGAACCTTGATACTTTTACAGAAACCCTTTTCCTTTAGCCGTTTTATGCGATTTTTATAGAAGATTGTTCAAGTCTGAGTTTTTCAATAGAGAAGCTTTCTTTCATCTCTTTTCTTTACTGTTTTTGATTACTTTTATTAAAACCAATGATGATGTCGACCTCAGCTATGTCTGAGTAGATCCCGAGTGGGGCTTAGGGTTCCCTAAAGGGGCTCTCATTATCGATTAAGACATCTAGGTTTATAGATCTGAGATTTTAACTTTGTTCTCTGTTTATTCTCGTTCTTATTGCATGTATGCTTGATTGATCACCTAATATCTGATCTAGATAGTTAGTGTTGCGAAAGTTTTCATTAAGTATCAGACCTAGAATGAAACATATGATTTTTCCGTAAGAGTGGAAACCTACCTGCGGCGAGATCGTGAGTATTGACGAGTCTTGTGCAGCTCTTGCGTTCTGTCCCTTCCAGGGCCAGAGTGGAAACCTACGGGTCAGGGTTGCGAGAAACAGTTGGTTATGATCACGACAGTGACGTAGTCATACCGCCGTACTCTAGCTCTAGAACCTTATATTTCGATATCCGTCAATCCCAATCTATCATCCCTAGTGTTAAAACCGATTATGATCCCTGTAGAGTTTCCGAAAACGCAGCGTTTTTAGCCATAGTTTACAAACCAATCAATTTTTACTTGCTCATTTAGATCTGCATTTCAATTGTTTTAGTTCGATATTTTGCTTGCTTTATTTGCTTTCTATTCGATTTTTCTACTTGTTCCTTAGGGTAGATTTATTTGCTTTCTTTTGTTTTAGTTTAATCCGTGACAAACAACCAACCTCTGAAACCAATCTAATCTAGACATAAAGTTAGAAATCGTAGAAGAATACCAGACACACAAATCTCTATGGATTCAATCCCTAAATACTACAACTGATTAGTTGTGCACTTGCGGCTTTCATTTGTTTTTGTTAAGGGTAAAACTTGTTCCCTCACGCAGTTGACACGCATCATCTACCAGACGGAGAACTGCCAGAGTGATCGAGAAGAAGAAGATCATGAACCCTTAACGTTGGCAGAAATGGAAGTGGATATCCCCTAAACCTTGCTGGTCTACAATCTCAGGGACTAGGGGCCAAAATCCAGTGGCCACAGAGTAGGAGGCATGACGGAATGCCGCGGTGAAACGGGAAATGGTGCGAGTTTCAACAAAAGTAAGGATACCGGACAGAAGAGTGTGTTGCCCTCAGAATGGAAGTACATGCCATTCTCAAGAAGAGTTATTTGAAGCAGTTTCTTTCAGAAAAAAACACAGAAGAACATGGAGAGGTCAGGCGTCCGGGTGCAAGGAGATGAGTAAAACTGCACCACCCGAACATAAGCAGGTATCAGCTTCTTCGCAGTCAAGGAAAAGGATGACGTGGGAATGGTCGCCTCCATAAAAAGGAAATCAGGTGGCATCGAGCAGGTGCCTGTGATTCCGTCCCAGGGGAAACCAATCATCTTTGACGCTGCTGTAGGACAGAAGGATTTCGATCCACCGAACGAAACATTGATGGTGACTTTGCACATCTCAGAATATTTGGTAAAAAGAATCCTGATTGACAAAAGAAGTTCAGTTAATTTGTTATTCTCCGGCGTACAAGGGGATGACCTCGCACCTGAGAGGATGATCCCAGAGTCACTACACTGGTAGGATTCAACTAGATGGCTGGGTGATGTCACGCTGCTCGTATTTGCGAACGGAGTAACCAAAAAAACGACGTTCACGTTGGTAGATTGCCCTCGGGATAAAATGCCTTGCTGGGAGAGACCCTGGATCCATGCAAGGGAGGCAGTGACATCGACTCTCCATCAGGTAGTCCGGTTTCCCATGAAAGACGGAGTCAGAGAGGTTCGCGGGGAACTACACGAGATCCAGCTACCAGCGTCGGTGCAAGAGGTGTCCTTGGACGCGGTGACCCCGGTGTCGTTACTAAACTGGAAATTCGGCCTAGGAGTAAGCAAGAAGAGAAGGACGTCAGCTAAGGCAGAGGACCAGGAAAACCCCAAGGAGGATTCAGACGCGAAGGTTAAGAAACAGAAGACCATGGACCCGGTAGACAAAGCCATGCGAGACCTAAACATAACATGGAAGGATCTGCGGATGACAGAGATCATGGCTGACCATGCCGAACAACCGGAGGAGTTGCAGAAGTTAATGGGAAAGGTTGGGGCATTCAAAAGAAATGTCCCCTTCCTAGCGGAGTTGTCCTACCCGTTCACACAAGGGATGGGGGACAAAGAAAAGAAAGCGGAAAAACAAGAAGCATTAGTGGAAATGAGGCGCATCTCTTAGTACAGACCCCTCCGACACGACCAAAGAAAGGAGAACCATTGAACCTGTTCGGAATATCACAGAGAGATCGGTTAGCTCAGTGATTACCCGGGAAGACGAAAGAAAGGCATTACCAGTGTGCTACACCAGAAATGACTAACCGGGAAGAAAGTGGGCTTGAGCTGAGAAAAAAGTCAATCTGGGTGGTGCAGGAGAAGGAGGTCATACCTATACCAGCACCCTGTAAGTAGTCACAGAGGAGCTAGTGGAAAACGAGGAATTTACGCTGTTAAAAATGAGTGAATTAGAGGACATGGCGGAAGAGTTCGAAGATTTAGGGATCAGCTATGCAACGCTTAATGATAGGGGATTGATGTTACCCAGAAAGTTCACAGAGCCTACAACTTCTTGCCCAAGCATAGGAACGACGGGCTCCGTCGGCAGGGCGAATACCAAAGAAGCCCAAGTCTAAGTCATCTGAAAATTATCCCCATGTTCAATTTCTATTGTTGTTCTAGAATATCATCACCTCACCTCTCGGTCCAAGGAGAAAATAACATGTATCTCTGAGATTCAAGATCACCGAAGAGGTTGGAACTCATGCCCAAATGAATGAGAGTTGTAGTTGTATTAAGGCATGAAGAACGCGCAAATAAGTCATTTGGCAAGAGTAAACATGGGGAAATAGGATGAATAATGATAAGGATATAAATGACGAGCGAGAGCGCACGGCGGGAAACCAAAGGAAATGGTCTAACAGGTCAGACCTTGGGCTTTCAGACCCTGGGCTTTCAGACCCAAGGTCCCAGGTCATTTCACCCATGGTGATTGACTCATGCATTGCAGCTTTTGAGCCCACTGCTCTAGGTCACTTCGCCTACGGCAAGTGACACATGCATCACGTCCTTTGAGCCCACGGCTCCAAGTCACTTCGCCTACGGCAAGTGACTCAGGCATCGCGTCCTTCGAGCCCACGGCTCCAGGTCACTACGCCTATGGCAAGTGACTCAGACATTGCGTCTTTCGAGCCCACGATTCCAGGACATGCTGTCCCCGGCGGCTCACTCAGGCATCACGTCATTCATCAAAAAGGCATCACGCGCCTCACACCAAAAAAGGTGACTCAGGCAACGCATCCTTCGTCGAAAAGACGTTATGCGCCTCAGGCGGGTGCTCAGTCAGGTACGGCTAATGACGGGGCGAGGTGTTTGTTCCCGATAAGGATAACTTCTATATCCCGAGCTAGTTTTGCTAACCCGTGAGGTGGGGGCAAATTGTTGGGGATAATTTGATCCTTCCTACATGGACGAATCACATGCTAACACGTAGCGTTCAAAGTCTTTTAGCAGGTACGCCCCCCTCTCCCTCGGGGGCCAAATTAGAACTTGTATTGGGCCTCCGGCCCAATATGGTCTAAGCCTATAGTATCGGGCCTCAAATCCAGTTGGATTCAAAAGATCCAAAACGATAGACCACATATTCTCAGAATCCTCGTGTCCAAAAGCGCATGTCACACTGTCAGAAACAAGAAAGTCGGAAACTGGGTGGTCAGAAGGATAGCCCACGCCTATACCCGGAGAGCGAAGTCTTTCATCCCCGACAGCCTGGTTCTAGTATCGAGGGACCCGGGCCAGGTATAAGTAACCCATGTGAGCAGGAATAGTATTCAAATCTCCCTCCAATCGACAATAGGAATATGCCTTAGTCTGATTTAATTGCCCATACTCTTACAAGCTCGCGAAAATGACATTTAATGCGTTTTACTTGCGTGTGTCAGGTGAAAGTGACTTTTTGCAAGAGCCAGGGGGAAAAGCAAATGAACAGTAGAGAGCCATAGCCACGTGTAAGCCGCCGACCCATCTCGTACACTGAGAACGAAAGGGACACACCAAGAGACGATATCGTTGCAGGCAGAACACGACAAAGAAAGTTGGTGAGACCATCAGAGGTGTGACGCTATCGCAAGATTCGAGTTCAGCCGAGTTGGGTCATGGGCCGATCCAGCTGATCCACTCGATCTATCAGAGGCGTGACACCATCACAAGATTCGGTATGCTAGCCAAGATTATGTAATTTCCTATAAGTACTTTACTCACTCCTACAGGGAAGGGGTACACATACGTAGCCTCTCTAAGTCTCCCGATATCTCTCTAGATACTTTTGGTTTTTAAGCTCAGACATTCTACACAATTCTGACCATCTTTCTGGTCATCTCTCTGGTCACCTCATTTCATACCTCCTCCACGGTGATTCCTAAACTGTGGAATCCTTTTACGCTCAAATTCTTCTTTTCTCTCTTTCCACCAAAAGTCCATTCTCTTGCTAAGGTCCGAGTAGATCCTATCTTTATCAAGGACTCTCAGACCACTTTTCTTCTAAAAGTTTTCCGACTTCTTTCTGGTCTCCGAACATTCTTTTTATGGTCTTTTGGAGTTGTTCTCTGACTTGAGCATCAGAGTGCCTTCGGAAAACACATCCTCATCGTGTTTTCCAGGCTTTGGCGTCATTTCTGTTTTGCAGAAAAGTTTCCCCCGAAGAGGATTGAATATCCCCCAAACATAGATTATGAATTATAAATTATGAGAATAAGTATATGGACAGATTTTATGAGACAATGATTATGCATTTTCAAGTTATTAAAAACACTTATCATCATTGATATTTTTAAAAAATCTAAAATTTGTTACGTTCAACTTCTTTAAAAAAAAATTGTGCATGTATTCATGTCCATCAACAAAAGAATAAAAAATCAATTGTGCATTTCATATTTATCAAAAACTTTGTCATAATAGTTTTTTTTAAGAAAAAAGAAAATCTAAATTGTTTTATGCTTCTTCCCTATAAAAAAAAGAAAATAATGTTATTTTGAATTGTTTAAAATTTATTTCAGAAATAATAATTGTAATATTTGTTTACTCAAATTCCATATAAAAAAGTTTAAACTATGTATTATTATATCATTTTAGAAATAGTTATTCAAAAAACATTGTACTAATTATTTTATACATCTACATTATTCAACTGCTAATGCTACCAATGAAGCTTAATGTTCAACTGTTTTCAAAAATAAAATCATGTTTTCCAACTGCTATCTCTAATCGCTCTTTTATAACTATCTTTGTTACAATGTTTTAAATTTTCTAACCGCTTTGTTTAAATGGAGTCACCAATCGGACCCAACATATTACATCGATTTTATAAGTTTTCTTCTTGTATATGCAACTAATTAAGCTCATTTAGATCTTTTGGTTTAGTCTTCTCTGAGTTGTCTCGAGCTGCAAGTTTGGACAAGTTTAATGCCTCACTTATCTAAAGTTTTCTTGCCTTTTACTTTTTTTTTTGTTGACTACTCTTCATGTTTTTGGTTGATATTAATTTATCATTTGGGTTCTAGAAGATTTTTTTTTGCGTGTTATCTATAGAGTTTTATTGATCAAAACCTTGAAAAGTATAAGGCCGGCGAAGATAAAAATCTTCCAGAAACTAAGCTAACAAATTCAAAAGGAAACTAAAGCCCTATAACAGGGAGCCAAACAAACATGGAATTATACGTAGCCTAAAAGACCAAACACTAAGCCAAATTAGAAAACACAAACAAAGCTAAAAAAAACCAAGGAACGATGGAATAATGCAAAAGAACCAAAATTTCTAAAGCTGAACACTGGATCAAAACTCTCACACGACCTGTGAAGATTATCGGCTTAATCTTCTTTTTATATTCCGATTAAGAACTCAATCCTTTGAGAATCGATTTAACGAGAAAGAGATGTAAAGAACTTAATAAAGAAATAACACGAGATTTTAGGAGTTCACGTCCTTAACCGGAACGGTACGTCTCCCCGGTGAAGATTCACCGGAATCCACTATCAATACGGCAAATTCGCCGGAGTAGCTTACAGATCGTCTCTCTCTCTTCCCTCTCTCTCTCTGTAACGGCTAGTTGACTAACAAACTTCTTGTCAACACCCGAGAAGGAAGACGAGCTTTATATCCAGCTCATAATACAAACGACGTATCAGAGATCGACACCTGTCTAAGTGGACCTAACTCAAGACTCTCTCTTTTCACTAGTCTTTCCCACACTTAAGCTATATTAGCTAAACAAAGTGTTCTTTACCCGATTCCACATAAACTTGTGAAGATCGCTTGATGATCATGTCTACACACTTCAAATCTCCACCTTAGACACGATCATCGGAGCTTGCTTGGTGGCATCATCTTGTACTCTTGACCGAGCACCACTGTATCCTGGACCGGATGCCACTTTAATTCTTTCCCACTCGAAGCATCTGCAATGCTTCCTTTAGTTTGTAAACCGGAAGAACTTTGGTAAACATATCCGCAGGATTGTACTCAGTTCCAATCTTCAGCACTTGAACCTCTCCACAATTGATTAAGTCTCTGATAAAGTGGTACTTAGTGGCAACATGCTTAGTCCTCTCATGGAAGACAGCATTTTTAGACAAAGCAATTGCGCTTTGTGAATCACAGTGAATCTGCACTGACTCCTGAGGAAATCCAAGTTCTTCTGCAAATCTCTTTAGCCATACTCCTTCTCTCACAGCTTCTGACAACGCTACATACTCGGCTTCCGTCGTAGATAGAGCCACAATCTTTTGGAGAGAAGATAACCAGCTAATAGTATTTCCACCTGCGGTAAATACCATACCAGTAATGGATCTTCTGTGATCTTGATCTGCAGCGTAGTCTGAATCCACAAAACCCTTTATCAAAAACTCACCCTTGTTCTTGTAGCACAACCTAGTTTCGACTATACCTCTGATGTATCTTAAAACCCATTTCACTGCTTGCCAATGATCCTTGATAGCTTTACTCATAAAACGGCTTACTAATCCCACTGGATATGCCAAGTCTGGCCTGGTGCCAACCATAGAATACATGATGCTTCCCACAACATTCTGATAAGGGACCTTCTGCATGTATTCCTCCTGATCCTGGAACTCTTCTTCTGTTGCTGATCGCAGCTTGAAGTGTATTCCCATTGGAGTAGAGATTTGCCTGGTCCATGTTATAGCTCGACAACACTTTCATCAAATACCCTTCTTGCGATATCCAAAGACCTCCTTGCACTCTATCTCTCACAATCTCCATTCCTAGAATCTTTTTAGCATCCCCCAAATCCTTCATCTCGAACTCTGTATTTAACAACACCTTGAGTTTGGTGACCTGATCCTTATCCACAGATGCCACAAGAATATCATATACATACAATAGAAGGTATATGTAGATTCCATTCTCAAACCGTTTGAAATAGACACACTGGTCGTGCTCACTTCGGTTGTATCCATTCTTAGTCTTGAAATCATCGAACCGTCGGTTCCATTGTCTTGGAGATTTCTTGAGGCCGTACAAAGACCTTTTCAATTGACACACCTTATTCGGAAACCTCTTGTCCACATAACCTTCTGGCTGTTCCATCACTATAAACTCATCTAAGTAACCATGTAGGAAAGCCGTCTTGACGTCTAGCTGTTGAAGTTCCATGTCGTAATGCACAACTGCAGATAACAAGTATCGGATTGATACATGTTTAACTACGGGTGCAAATATCTCTTTGTAGTCTATGCCTTCTTTCTGAGAAAAGCCCTTAGCAACCAACCTTGGAGCTTCAACACCTGCAATTCCCGGTTTCCTCTTAAAAATCTATTTACATCCTATAGCCTTTTGTTTCTCTGGTCTATCCACCAAATCCCATGTATGATTCTTCTTTAATGAAAGCATCTCTTCATCAGCTGCTTCCTTCCACTTGTCACTATCAGAATCATTCATAGCTTCTTGGAAAGAAGACGGTTCTGAACTCCCATCTTCGGACATGGCACAACTGAACCCTGCAAATTCATCTTCTCCATCTGTTTCATCACACTGATAGTCTTCATACCGAGCTGGTCTCACCACCTGTCTTCTTGTGCGATCTCTAGCAAGTTGATAGTCACTCAAACTTTGATCATTTAGTATTGGTTCAGCTCCACCTTGAGGAGTAATCACTTGATCCGTGACTTCACTAGCTCCACCTTGAGAAGTATCCTTAATAGCTTCGGGTATCTCAGATACCTCAACTGTTCCCGTTCTGGATCCACTTGAATCTTTGTCATTTGCAGGAGCTAGTTTAATATCCATATAAACCTGATCATTGCAGATTCACCTGAACCTTGAGCTTTATCTTTATTTCTTTCTAACCATTTGTAACACTGTTTCTTGAAGTGGCCTTCTTTCCCGCAGATCCAGCACACTTTCTTTCCTTCTTTAGACTTAGACCTCGACCTGCTTCTTCCTTTTCCTGATTGACCATTGTATCCAGACCTAGTTTCTGATCTGCCTCTAACATAATAACCTTCTCCAACATTCTTAGAGCTAGGGGCATCTCTAAATTCCATCTCCTTAGACCTAGCCGCACTAGCAACATCCTCTAAACCTATAGCATCTCTACTATATTTTAGAGTTTCCTTTAGAGAATCATACCTGTTTGGCAGAGAATTGAGAAGAAGAATCGCCTGAACTTCCTCTGGTATCTCGATGCTGAGATCGTTCAGGTCCGCAATCAGCTTCAGAAAGTCGTCCATGTTCTGGTCGATGGTTCTTGTTTCTTGCATCTTGAATGAGTAAACCTTGAGTTGCGAGTGGACTCTATTTGGCAAAGTCTTTGCCATGTACAACTTATCAAGAGTCTCCCAGGCTTGAGCCGCCGACGTACACTTATCGAGCTTCCTCAACACGTGATCTCCAACACACATGAAGATCAGATTCAGTGCCTTCTCATCTCGAGCCAACCACTCGGCTTCTTCCTTGTCTTTTCTTTTCTTCGCATCTTGATCCAGATCTTCATCTTTCTCGATGACTGGCACTTGTTTCTCCGTTAGAACATCTTTCAGTCCTTGGACAGTAAGGTTTGCTAACATTCGCTTCTTCCAGATCGTGAAATCGCCCGATCCGTCGAACATACTGAGCTCGATTCTCTGAGTCGTCGTGGTCGCCATTTTTCACCGGATACGAAGATGCACCAATAACCTGGCTCTGATATCAATTTGTGAAGATTATCGGCTTAATCTTCTTCTTATATTCCGATTAAGAACTCAATTTTTTGAGAATCGATTTAACGAGAAAGAGATGTAAAGAACTTAAAAAAGAAAGAACACGAGATTTTAGGAGTTCACGTCCTTAACCGGAACGCTACGTCTCCCCGGTGAAGATTCACCGGAATCCACTATCAATACGGCAAACTCGCCGGAGTAGCTTACAGATCGTCTCTCTCTTCCGTCTCTCTCTCTGTAACGGCTAGTTGACTAACAAACTTCTTATCAACACCCGAGAAGGAAGACAGAGCTTTATATCCAGCTCATAATACAAACGACGTATCAGAGATTGACACCTGTCTAAGTGGACCTAACTCAAGACTCTCTCTTTTCACTAGAGTCTTTCCCACATTTAAGCTATATTAGCTAAACTAAGTGTTCTTTACCCGATTCCACATAAACTTGTGAAGATCGCTTGATGATCATGTCTACACACTTCACGACCAAACCCAATGTAATTAAAGATGTCGAAGTTGAGCCAAAAAATCATGAACCTCGAAAAATAAGCAAACTAAAGCGAATTTTGTATTAATTTTCTTTCGAGAGCGCGTTTTCTCTCTTTTCTCTCTATCAAATCTCTAAGGGAGAGCGATTTCACTTAACTTCAGATTATCATTAGATTTACTTTTCGATTAAATTCAAATTACTTTCATTACTTTCATTTTATCTTTGATGACTTAGAATCAAATTGTTTGATTTTGTTTGTATTATTATGTTGTTTATCTTTCACATGCTCGATTAATAAGTTGTTGAATCCGAGATGTGTGGATAGAATTTTGGTCATCAGTTGCTTTTTTCTTCTGTATTTTGTTATTGACAAAAAAAATTGATGTTAAATATTTGAAAGAACTACACATCTTTTACAAACGATTTTATATTTAAATGGTATGTTTCATGTTGACAAAAAATAGGCATGGTATGTTTTGATTCTTTTTATTAAATGCTGAAAATATTACTGGATTAGGAAAATAATTTGTAAATGCATATTTTACTTTATATTTTTTTAAATGGTGGTATAGTATTTTTATGATACTATAAAATAAGAATAGTTAGAGTAAAAATTAAATTTATAAGAGAGAGAAAAAATATTATATGTGCCCAATACTAAATCCGCCACTCCACGTTGGTTTTTCTCGAAATTTATTCTATTAAAACAGAAGCACTTTTAGTGATTGCTTCCAAACACTTCCAAAGTTTTTTTTAAAAGATATTTGAAAACTGTTTTAAGATTATCCTATTTTGTTCCGATGTTATTTAAAAAATATATTTTCTTTTATATAAAAAGTAATTCCGAAAATTAGATATCAATTTAGATAATTAAAGATATTCTTAATATAAATTATATTTTATTTAAAATTTAAAATATTTAAAAAATTGCAATTAATTTTAAGTCTAAAAAAGTTAGATATTAAGTTAAATTACTTTAGGCTTCTTTAAATATAGTTTAGATTTAATTTAACATTTGAAATTTAAATAATATTTTCATGATAAACATATGATTAACAAATATGTTATTGTGTTTTTTTAATCATAATCAATCAGTCAAAAATTTTACATATTGAAAATTGAAAAATATTTATATTATATGGTAATTTGATGGGATTGGTTAGGTTTTTTATAATTGTGGTCTTCTGCAGGTTAAGTTATCAAAACATGCAAGATATGAAGCTAAAATTTTTTTCAAAATTAGTAAATATGTTATAATATAGTAATATAACAGATGGGTTAGAATTATGTTTTTATAACCACAGTTTTTTTTGCATTAATAAAATGAATGAATTAGAATTATGTTTTTATAATAATTGTCTTTTTGATTATTAGAATGATCGGGTTATAATTATATTTTTATGTTCACGATCATAATAATACTAAACAGAAAAATTTAAATATAAATTATATATAAACAAAAAATAAATCTTTATCATTTATTAAAAAATTATATCTAAAAAAATCATAAATTAGATTACAAAATTTAATAAAATTCTCGTGGGAATGCACAGGGTAAAATCTAGTATTCAGTTAAATACTCAAATTCTATAAAAAAAATAATTACATCCAAAGAAGAAGATTACAAGATACCAAAACAAGACAACTAAAGGAGATATACAGAGTTAGCCTCATTGATAAATACAAATGGTGAGAGTACTGAAGTTGTTCTATATGATATTCATTTCGTTGGTGGACATCAAAGATTCTTCTGTGTGTTCACTGGAGAATGTTCATCGTGAGAAGAATCAAGCCGCAGATCTTTTGTGAGCTCATTGCACGCGGATTATGATGTCGATTTAATATATTCTAGTTTCAGTATTCCCGCCAATGGTTGCTAAACGAGTTGAAATATCCATTAATCATTTATCATTTTGCTAAAAAATATCCATTTTTTATCTTAGCAAAAAAATAAAAAGATGACAAAAAAACAAAACATAAAACAAGACAACAGAAGAGACTATACCAATTTAGCCAAACAAAGGATAAGTTGAGGATATTTTCCATTAAAAAAAAAGACTATAAAGGATCCAAAATCGGATAAGATTCCAGAAAACTTTTCACGTGTTAAAGATTTTGAAATGTTACAACAATCAAATCATCCATTGGTCGACGAAGACTGTTTTAATTGTCCAAATAAACAGCTATTTTGTTATCTCAATCTTTTTTTTTTTTTTGTCATCAGCCTCAGTGTCTAAAACGATTGGGTTAACCAAACCGGTGGTATTAAGTGTATATACATAACATTTTGAGGGTAGATCCGAGCACTCCTTGCTAGGTTTTATCCGCCTTCGAGTTTTTTGCGCGTGGGATATGGGATATACGAAAGAAGCTGAATCTATCTTTTCATCTTCATTATCTCCTCCAAGTGTAGAGCAAAAGCCGGCCAGTCTTCGGGTGTAGACACCATCTTCACCAACTCTGAACAGTCCGTAGCAAAAGCGACTTCCATCTTTTGATTCTTCAGCATACAATGCATAGCCCATATAAGGGCTTCCATTTCTGCGTGCAGAGGCGTAAAACTTCATCTTACATTTTGTGCTCCCGTTATTGTTTTTGTGACACCTTCCTTAAAATAGAACCATCCTAGACCCGTTACTGACTCCGTATATTTCCAAGATCCATCAATATAACACCACCAGCCTTCATAGACTATAGGTATTGACAAGTTTGCAGTATTGAAAAGATCTATATGTGTTGAATCCTGTTCGGAGCTTTGAGCCTCCTCCCATAATATCGCTTCTGTTTCCGCTATTTTTAGTGTAACCCGTGGATCTATATCAGTATTTCAGTACACTTTCTCGTTTCGAGCCTTCCAAATATACCATGCGATCCATGAAAATTGTATATTATTTCCTCCTTAGGAAGTCTCCAAAACAGATGATCAAAATTCGAAAAAACCGATGGCTCTGGAAAAATCCCAGAGGTGTTGGTATTCGTGATAATGCTCACATTTGTAATGCAGGAGGACATTCAAACAGAACATGATTAATTGTCTCTTTTTCTGCTCTACACCGTGTACATTGTGTGTCACATTGTATTCCCCAAATACGTAACCTAGCCGACACTAATCGACACTAATAGACAACCAGAAATTGATTACCATATAAAATATTGTAATTTCGGCGCACATTTCAATTTCCAAATATATGCTATTATATTCCTTGTAGTTAGTTAGTGTTAAGTTTATAGTTTATATATATGTATGTTTTGTATATTGTAGAAAGATACGAGGGCAATAACATATTCTTCTGATTTTAAATCTCTCATCACCTGGTCATGTGATATATCCAACGATTGATAATGTTCATCGTTTTCGTTATTCCTATATTATCTTTCATGTTTTAGTTTGCTATATTAGTTTAATCTTCATAATCAGTCGTCTTATCATTATTCTATTATATTCCTTGTAGTTAGTTAGTGTTAAGTTTATAGTTTATATATATGTATGTTTTGTATATTGTAGAAAGATACGAGGGCAATAACATATTCTTCTGATTTTAAATCTCTCATCACCTGGTCATGTGATATATCCAACGATTGATAATGTTCATCGTTTTCGTTATTCCTATATTATCTTTCATGTTTTAGTTTGCTATATTAGTTTAATTTTTCCTTTTATAATTGCAACAATTGCACAGAAGTTCTTTACAATTTTTGATCTCACGTAATTATATTTTTAATAAATTTATCAATGATTCTCTAGATTGGTTTTTATTGAAAAAGAGGTATTTGATCAATGACAAACAAAACAAAATAAAATGGATCTATTTAAGTTGTATATTTTGTGATGATATAATTATTATCTTCATATTTTCAATAACCTTTATGCAATATTTTAGATAAAAACAACTATTATGACCTTTACAGTAAATTATTCAGGTTCCCCTATGCGTCTAAAACCCTAAGAAGGCACGTGGTGTATATTAATCTCAAGTGTTACCCTACAGTTCCTCTAATTGGTTTATACTTGCACATAACCCTTACTCTATAATATACATAACCCACATATATATATATATATATATCTAGAGTAAGCTGTGATTCTTTTGACTATTTACTACTCTTTTTATAATTATTTTTTCAATGCTGTACTAGTCAGTAATCATCATGTCTCTTCTTCTTTTTAACAGCTATAATTTCCTCTCACTCTCACTCTCTCATCATCATCAACACCACCAAACTTCCACCAAACAAGTCTCATCAAAAGAACAAGAAGAAGTTTGGAGTGAGTTTGAGAACAAACACAATGAAGATCCAGGTCTTGTTGTTGATCATGTTCAAGAAAGTAAGAAAAAAAAACAAGCAACCCCCTCACAGGATTATCGATCCATGATAGTGGGAACTTGATGTGTTTTTGAGAAGAAGAAAAAAAAGGGTTACATCGAGAAGTATTCTTGTCTGAATCTGAATCTAAACCCCATCTCATCTCTTCTCTTCTGGGGAATGTAAGCATTACGGTCCGATCTTCATCTCTTTTTATAAAATATTCATTTGTTTCTAAGAAACTTTTATTTCTTTGCAAGATTGATCGAGTCAGATGGAAATTTACATGACTATATGATTGGTTGTTCTTCTTTTGATACTTTCTGTTTGGATTTTTTTTTGGTTTTCTAATAAGTAATTTTATGTTTGCGTTTTTAATTTTACACCTTTTACGTCGTTTCAACATGGACTATATTGATGTTTCCTTCCGTATTGATATGTTAATTGTACTATTGTACTGATAGAGATCCATACACATGTGTTCCTAATTTCGTACAAAGAGAAATCATACTTCGCTGTTATGGATTTTCTTTCACCAACATCTGAAGTATTCAAATCCGATGCCAGATAATTCTCGATCTCGTCCAATATCAATGGTAGAAAATGTTAGGAAATTGCTTGAATTCTTCTTCTTTTTCTTCTGCAGCTTCAAGTAGTACAAACAATTTTTTTTTTGTTAGGGGAAAAAATGAGTTGTTTCAAATGTTTGGTGTAATGTCTTAGTCTAAGGTCTGAATAAATTGATATTGGGGTTTTATCCAATTAGTGATGTTTTAAGGGTAAAGGTTTGAGGAAATTATTACATGAGTTTTTCCCAACATTATATTAGATTTTTTTTTTCCCTAATCATTGGGAGTTTTGATTAAATGAAAGTTTAAGAGTGCAAGAGAACACCCAAAGAAATGGAATTTGAAGAAAATCATACTATAATAGTTTTTTTCTCTCATTAGTTTATAGAATTCTATAAGGTTTGAATTTTGGAATATTTTTGGAGAATAATTGTCTAACAGAGTCAAAATGGCTGCACCAGAATATTAGCCGATATAGTGATCTAGATTGTTCGTAACTAGTATAATTTTTTTCTTTAATCGAGTGTGTTTGTATTTTGGAGGTTGGATAAAACACAGTACAATATCATGTTTGACAATAGTTAGTTCTAATAACTGATAGGATTTTCTGGGAAGTTTATACTGAAAGATAGTTCTGTTCTCACTAAACCTTAAAATGGTTAATCACGTACAAACACACTAAAAGAAAAACTAAAAGAAATGTCCAGCAAATGATATCGGAAAGTGTGGCTATTTTATTAAATAAATTTGTGTGGTTAAATCACAATTTTCCTTTCTTCTTCTTCGCTCCTTCATAATTCTTCTTCTTCGCTCCTTCATAACCTATCTTCAACATATATCCTTTCATTTTAATATTCTAATACACAAAAATTTGGAGGAATTGATCAAAAAAATCAATCATGCAAAATTGCAAAACGCCAAACATAATAACCAAGAAGCATCCATACATGTTTGGCCGCAACTATTCATAGACTACTCTCTTCGAAAACCAAGCCATTACTTTTCCATCAAGAAACTCAGTTAACCCTTTGAATGGAGAGTCTTCAAAGTACGAAACAGCACTAGCAGAACCTAAATCCAAGTCCTAAGAACTTAATTCATCACACAATATCCTCATCAGACAACAATAGAGGAGCTCTGGCAGCCAAAACCCCTGCCCTCTCCTTCTCCATCTGAGCTTCAAGGTTTGAGCTCTTCTGCTTCAAATCCTTTAACTTTTCTTCAGTATCCAGATCTCACCAGCTTTCTCTTTCGCCATATTTTCTTTTACTTCGCCAAATTTCTTCTCCAACCAATCCAACCTAAACCCTACATTTGTCATGTATGCCAGAGTAATTTCTCCATCAAACAGATCATCCTTGGAGATTTTAGGCGACATGCGCAAAGTCTCAGTCCAGCTGAGTAGGATATGCTTTGACGTTGTCTTCAGAAGTTGGATCTTTATACATAACATTGATGCAATGTCTGGGTGTTTTTCAAACAAACGGTTGAGAGATTTTTCTATGAGTGAAAAAAGATGATCTATAAAGTAAAATCATATCAAACCACAATTTTCAAATCTTCGCAAACCATATCTGCAGCATATATTTATCAGGGAAAATGATGAAGCTTTTGGTTTACCTTGTGTTTCTGTTCAGTTCCCTCCAAGTACTTATAAGTAATTTCCTAGTATGATAAAGTAATTCAAGTTTACTGTAGTCATGCTCTCTATCTATATAGGGCTTTGATTATAACTTCATGGTTGTTTCAATTTTTCTTACTGCTTTTGGGAATCATATCCTGTCCTCGTTAATTATTGTAATATCTTGTTTGTAGATTTATTACAATGTCTGATTTTTAACGTCTACATGTTAGTAAATATTGTCTCATGCATGGATTTGTGCAGTTGTTGGTTTTGGATTGATGAGAGGACCCAACTCTTCTGAGACGTAGAAGGTAGAGAGCAAATATGGAATTTTCATTTGAACACTGGTTTTGGTTGGAAAATGTCCTATGTTTGCATTTTCTAGAATTGTCATTTGAACACAGGTTTTGGTTGGAACATGTCCTTTGTTTGCGTTTTCTAGAATCATCTTTTGAACACTGGTTTTGGTTGTAACATGTCATCTTTTTTGCATTTTTCGGATGATCTACTTTGCAGATTATTTGAACATTGGTTTTTGTTGGAACATGTCCTTTGTTTACATTTTCATGATTTGGTTAATTTGATCTTTAGCCGCATCATCTAGTCATCTGTTGGCTTATTTGTTCAGATGAAGGTGGGAATAGCTTATCTCTTTAGCTCGTAAGCTTGGTGAAGAAGGGCGGCACTTAGAAAAACCCTATGATAAGATTATGTACATAGTTTGTACATAAGCTTTGTCGGAAGTTTTATTAATCAAATAAATTTATTTAGTTAAACCTATGAAGCCTCTAGTCTAATTTAAAATGTACAATTAGTTATTGATTGGCTATTTATTATGTTCTTCCATTGTGTATGTTTTTTTATATTAAAAAAAATGAAATAATATAAAAATGATGTCTTCTTAATTTTTTGAAAGCTAGACATGGAGATCGTTGTTGTTGACGCCAGATAAAATTTTCAGATTTTGTGTGAGATTAGATCACATGAGATCTAATATAGTTTTCAATAAGTTTTATGCAACTTTTATAGAGTAAAAAAAATTATTGTGACCCTTACAAGTAAGTTATTCTGGTTCCGCTGGGTACTTGTCACAGTTGCTTCTGTCTATACCTAACAAACTGTGGATGGATATGTCTATGGATTTCGTGTTAAGATCCTGGACCTCTGGAAAGAAACCTAGGGATATCTTTCATATAAGCGAACAAAACGAAAGAGTCAATAACATAGAAGCAAAGAATAAAAAGGAACAACGGAAAAACACGGAGGCCTACCGAGAGGTTCTCATATGCAATATCAACTAAGAGCAAAGAGAACAACAACAGTGTTAGATAATGCTGATATCATCGATGAATACACCCTGCAGTTCCTCTGGTTTATACTTGCACATATCATTTACTTTAATTTATAGAATATACATAACCCATATATGTAGCTAGAGTAAATACAGTGATTCTATTTTTTTACCTATGTACAGGTGATTCTTTTGACTATTTCTATTTTTTTACCTCATATGTATAGGTGATTCTTTTGACTATTTACTACTCTTTTTATATGATTTTTTTATCCTAATCTTTGGGATTATTGATCAAATGAAAGTTCAAAAGTGCAAGAGAACACCCAAATAAATAGAATTTTAAGAAAATCACACTACTAGATTTTTTTCTCAATGTTTATAGAAAGGCCTTAAAAATTTTGGAATATTTTTGGATCCAAGGTTTGAGTAATTGTTTAACAGGGTCAAAATAGCCGCACCAGAATATTGACCGATAAAGTGATCTAGATAGTTCGTAACTAGTATAAAATTTTTCTTTAATCAAATGTGTTTTGGAGGTTTGGATAAAAATGTTTTGTATTTATGTTTGACAATAGTCCTAGTAGTGAATGAGTAATTGATAGGATTTTTTTTTGAGAATTCCGGCAAAAAAATCCTAAACTTTCCGCATTTTGCCAAAAAAAAGTACAAACTGTCAGCTTAGCCAAATAAACACTCAACTTTTGTTGACTTCCATAAATAATAACAAACTTTTCGTTGACTTGTCAAATCAGCACACTGTTTATAAAGTTAATAGAAAATTTTAAAACCATTAACTTTGCTGTTACTGTTGGGGTTAACTCAAAACGACGTCGTTTTAAAATTCTGCGATTTAAAAAAAAAAATTGATTCCACCTGAGTTTGAACTCATGACCTTCAAATGCATAAGACTTCTGCCATTAAACCAGTGACACTTTTGAACATTTGGGTCATACATTTATTTTTATTACTCACTTTGCCCGATTTTTTTAAAAAATTCAAGATTTTAATTTTTTTTTTTTGTTTCCACCTGTGTTCAAACTCTTGATATCCTCTATACATTAAACATGAAGAATTTGGAGGCCATTTTGCTAAGGTGTCGTTACCACAATTTTTTTCAGCCTTTTTCATTTAAATAATTCATTCTATTCCACCTAATTTTTTTTCCTTATTTAGCTTTCTCGACCAATTACATTTTAAATTCTTAATTACTTATTCTTTATTCATTTTCCTTATTTAGTTCAACAATAACTTACAATAATTACATTATATAATAATCTTTATTTACCATTATACAATATATTTATTTAATGTTGTAATACGAAATTATGTTACTATTTTTTTATCAAATAATGTTAAATATATATATATATATATATATATCCATGCATTTTCAATATTTTAAATATTGAAAACACAATAATTTTTATAAATTTATAAAAAAATATATTATATAATAATAAAATTAAACATATTTCATATAACCGAATTCGTTAAAAATTAATAGAACATAATTGCTTAATAAAAATTATTTTCTTAGATAAACAATTATTAATCTAACATATCTATAAAAAAAAATTTTGTTAGGAATATAACTAATAAATTGAATACATTTAACAGAAAAAAATCGTATATCTAAATTGGGTTGTTTGCTATAATGGAGGGATCAGCTCTTTTAAACTAAGTTAATAAATTCATAAATCGAATCTAATCAAAAATGATTATTTACTATAACTGAGGGATACTATAATTTTTTAAATCTTGGTTTCCTAATTTTACTTTTGGAATCATTTAAATATTTAACTAAATATTATATTGTTTCCTAAATTTTAGCTTAACAACTCGACATTATACAGAAAGATAATTACTTTTATTTCGAAATTTATTCAAATTTGGTTAGTTATGATTACTTCTTCCAAATATGCATGTGATTTTGTTCAAAATATCTGTGGCGAAGAATAAAATATTCTTAATTATTTTATTTCCTAATTTGTTGCCATTAGCTGCGCTGCTAATAAATTCGTAATAATAATTTGATTTGATTTTAAAATTAAATTGATGAAGCTTCTTACGTACACTTGCGTCCTTATAAATATGCATTTTATCAATGTCATTCTCACAATTTTTTTTCTGCATATTTTTTTTTTTACTTTTGTATGGTTCTAATATATTTTATTTGATTCTTTGTAGGTATGATTGACGAATTAGTGTTAATATTCTCAGACTATGAGATAATGGAGTCTTAATAAAACACTTAAATCTGTATTACTTCATGAATATGTAAGGTAGTTTTCAAATTTTATGACAAAGCTTTTTTATATAGGTTAATTGTTTCTTCTTTATTGTTTAAGATGGTTTGATCATCAGATGGAAGCCAAATGTACAATTTATGAGATCAAGCTTCTTTGTCATCTCTATCATGAAATTGTAAGTATTTTTGTTCGTTTTTTCTAACTATAATTATAATTTAGGTGAACCATTTTGTTAGTTAATAAACAAACAAATCATAATTAAAATTGTTTTTGGTAATGTCCACAGATTATATCTATATGAGATGTGGTTACTTCCACCACTATGAAGACATTTCATTGGTGTTTATATGGCCAATAAGTTAAAAAAACCATTTTCTGTTGATACATCAGATCCAATAAAGATCAAATGAAAGAACATTGGTAATTTTTTTTAGCTTCAGAACTAATACGAATTTTTAAGTCAGTGATTCATTATTATGATACTATTTATTTAATGTTTATTAAAATAAAGGGATTCATTATTATGATATTCTGTATTTAATTTTTTTATTTCCTAATATCATTCTTTTACGACTTAATTGACTTAATTATGAGTGGTATATTACTTTTAAAACTTTTGAAGCAAGTTTTATTAACTGTTATATATTCTAAACACAAAAACTTCTCAACGGCTTACCTAAAATTTCGTCTCTTTCAAATTAATATCCTATAATTTATAGCATTTGTATATTCGTTCATTATTACTATTCAAATTCAAATCTTAGAATTATTTTCAAAGATCTTTCACTTTCCTCATTTTTTATTATATAACAACGTAATTCCATTAAACGAACATAAGTTTTGAATTTCTAATTGATGTGCACATGTATTATTACAGCTCTCTCTTTGACTAATAAATCTAGACTATTTCACAAATTCTTAATATGTGTTTTCATATGTTTCAGATGATGAATCAAGGCCGCATTTGTTGAATATGAATGGAATTTCTTGGTAAAGCTCATCATCAATCTTTCATCGTCGCACAAGAAGTTCATCAGTAAGATGATGCTACTAAGGAAGGTATTGTTATGTTCCTAAAGTTGCAACTTTCCGAAACTAAAGTTTTTTTGTTCTTTTCCCTTCGAGTTCTGGCTAATATTCTCAACTGGGTTGATGTCTTTTCCATATCTAGAAAAATTATTTTCAAAAAAAATAAAGGTGTTCTCTTAGTTTTGATTGACAATATCAATGGAGAAATCTCTTTGAATTTTCTCACTCGCTTAAACTTTTTTTCTTTATGCATTTGTTCAATAGCAATGATTTGTTTTTTTTAGAATATTTACAGAAATTTATATGATTGTTTAAGGACCAACAGCATCTAAAAGCTAACCAGTAGTAATAATATCACCTGAAAAGACATGCTAGAATCTTCAGGTATGGCTCTGTTTCACTAAAATTAATTTTGAGTCTTATAGTTTTGTGAAATGACATTAGTATTATATGATTGTTAGTTCTTTAACTTTGGACCGGAAGGATATATGAACTGGTTTCTTGCAATGGATCTGAATTTAAAACATAAATATCTTATTTACTGACACATTTCTAATATATATATATATATATATATCCTGTAATTTAACGAGAAACATGTATTGATATTTTTATTTTAACATCATTCTAACTTATGTGTTTCCGAATTTGCTACCTACTTAATCCAACATCTATCGGAAAATATGGACTTGGTGGCAAAGGCGATGCATACAGAGAATCAAAAACAAAGAGATGGAAATCTCAATCCTCATGAGAATCGAAAAAGGCTGCTTCTCTTGATAATAACTATGGCTGTTGTTTCTTCACTCTGAGTAATTAAGGGGTTGAAGCTCAAGACGCTGCTGAGAAAATAGCCGTTTATTTGCTTTTTTTGTATTTTTTGTCTTAAAGTTTCCTTTGTTTATTTATGGTCTCAATATTTTGATTAAAAACAAATATTATGGTCTCAGCATGACTTCCACATTCGGATTGTATTTTTTTTTTTTTGCAAAAATTTGAATTGTATTTTGTTGCTTCGATCGTATGAGGATTTGATTTGTTTTGTTTCTAAGAGTTTTCTTCCTTAAACACACATCAACATATTTATTCTAATAATTACAACAGTGGTGAATTGCTTTAATCTATAGTTTATATACTTACATATTCGTTGATACATCGAAAAATTTAAAGGTATGTTGCTTATTTCGTTAGCCAAGCTGTCATACATAGGAATAGAATAATAATTGACCAGGTTCTCTATTTTTTTATCTATAAAACATTCTGTCATAATTTTAGAGCTATCTAATAAAAAGTTTAAATTTTTTCAATCAGGGAATGAATAAATAATATATTTAGAAGTTAACAAAAAAACTGAGGTAAAAGTAGCACGATTATTAGATCTGTTAAATATTTCAAAAACTAGGAAATTGTAAAGCATATTTGCATCTTTTGTGGTTAAAAATCTGAAAAATAAGAAAACTAAATCAAATTTAAATCTTTTAAACGGGAGATAAAAATCTGTCATTAACAATATCTTTTAAAATATTTGACGTTAATTACGTTTATAATAACGAGTATCCTCAAAATATTTAACAATTATTTCTAAGTCCATTAGAAATAAACCAAGTTTTTGTGACAAAATGACAAATACCAAGTTTTATGCGCCTAGCCACCTTTACAAGGCCTAAGAAAATTTTTGAATTATGGAAATACTTTATTTTTTATTATTTTGTATCAAATTTTGAGTTTTATATATTGATCTTAACTGAAGATTATATCGTTTAGTATTTGAAATCCTTTGATGAATTGGTGCAAATACCCGTGGACTAATATATGCATTTGTATGTATTTGAAAAAAAAAATTCGTACATATGGTAAATTTGATTATTCATATTCAAAAACACAATTTTATCTAAACTATTTAGATTGTCTAAATGAGATTGCTTAAAATGTGTTATTTTACGTATACAATATAATCTCAAGATGATAAAATAATTATATATATATATATATATATAAAAAGTTATTCTCATTCAAGATTCTCATTCTTATATGTATTAAAAATGAGACATTTTCATTGTAAAACTGTTTGGCTTCTTTTGTCTTATAGCTAAACCTAATTACATCGTGGAGTTTATTTAATATATTTTTATACTAATTCTAATGGTGTACTAATTCTAATGCCGTTTCAAATATAGCTAAAATATCAAGCTATTCGGAAGCCAAAAAGTCAAATAAGTAATTTATTTTTGAATACGGTAATTAGGTCTAGCTAATACTTTTGTATTAGTAATTTGAATGTCTTTGAATTTTGTAAATATGTTGTATAAGATGGAATTTAAGTATAAAATCGAGTAAAGCAAGAAACAGATGACATGATAGTTGAGTTAAAATTTTGAACCGTTCAAATGTAAGTTCATCATATGGATAAAAGTCTAAAAGATTAGTTTAAACTTTCTTTTAAAAACTCTTATGATGTGTCAATCCTACTCTTATTTAGCTGAATTTTCTTCGGTCTGATAGAGAGGTGATTTGTGGTGACTTTAACTTTAAGATACTAAGGTACTTTGAAGATAATGTTGTACATAATTTGACTCTAAAATAATGGATAATGATTAAAAAAAAGAATCCCTATTTTGTTTATTTAAAAAAAAAATTCAATTGTAGGATCTAGACTAAGTTAGACTGTGTGAAATTTTAGTAGAGTAGTAACAGTTAAAAGTGTTAAATTTTTTTAGATGTTTTAACAAAAAAAGTTTGATTGGATAAATTAAATTTTAAATATTTTAAGATAAAGTAAAAGTTTTAAAGTGTCACATAGAAATAGTAAATATAGTTCAACAGAAATGGTTTAGATATGAGATTATAATGAAACCGAGAATATGTAGTTTAATTAGAAATCAGAGTATCAGCAAGAGACTGATGACGATAGTTGAGTTGAGATTTTGAACAGTTTTAATATATATTCACCATATGGAAAAAACTCTAAACTATTAATATGATCTTGATTTAATTTTTTTTTGCTAATGTATCACCCTTATAATTATTCTAAGCTGTAAGTTCCTATATTTGATAGAGTGGCGATTAGTACGAACTTTAATCTCATGCCGTTAAGTTACTATTCAGAAAATGTTGTAGTGAATTTAAATTATAAAGAAAAGTGAGTTAGTTTGATAACAATATTGAAAAGAAGTTAAGAATCAAACATTAGTAAAATAGTATTTATGAATAAAAAGAGAAAAAACTGACAAAAAATGCCTTGATAATATATATACTATTTTAAAATATTTACATCTATATACATAAAAAATTAAAAATAACAATAAATCTGTGTACAACACGCGTCTATAATCTAGAGAGAGTGGGAGAGAGAGGGAACAATGGAAGGAATGAGAAAGGGAAGGAGTGAGGAGGGAGAGAAAAAATGAGAGGGAGAGAATAGACAGAGGAAGAGAGGGATGGAGAGGGATGGATAGGCGAAGTTACAAACTCGAGTATAAGTAAGAGACATATGACAATAGTTGAATTGTTTGAATGATTCTAATATATAACCATACGGCTAAAATTCTAAGTGATATCTTGATTTATAATTTTTTTTTGATGTTTTATTCTTTAAATTATTCTCAATTTAAAGATCCTCATAAAAAGGTAATTGATAGGGATTTTAACTTTATGCTGCTAATGTATTTCTATACAAATATTGCCGAGAATTTGATTTTAAAATAATAAATAACAATTTTTGTTAATGATAAAAAAATATTTTGCTGGCTTTTAAAAAATAAACCATCTCATGAATGAAAATGTGAACAAGTTATTTTTTATGAATTTTTACATAAAATTTTTACATAAAAATAAACCATCTCATGAATGAAAATGTGAACAAAAATAAATCATCTCATGAATCTTAAGGATTTTAAACCATAATGAAATAAACTAAAATTTTAAATATTTTAAAAGAAAGTAGCAATTTTCAAAGTTTCATAGATATAATAACATATAAATCTTCAAAATCTCACACCAAATAAGTAGTAACAATAAAAATAGTAAAAAGAAACGTTTGAATATACAGTTCAGATTCAAGAAAACACATAAACCATCAAGAATCTTCACAACATATATATATATATGTATAAGAAAATAAAAATAACAATAAATTCAAAAAAAATTCAAACCTCTATTTTACATATATAAAATCCATATCTCACATTTAATTTTTTAACTAAAAAAAACATACGCTAAAAATAAAAATTTCTATCAAATACTACAAAATACTCAAATATATCAACTACTAATTACTACACAAGTCATTATACTACTTAATGATATCGGTTTAAATGATAACAATAAGCTGTGCACAGCACGGGTACTATCCTAGTAGGATATATAGAGGAGACTTCAACCACTGAGCCAATGACACTTTCGGACAAAAGGATCATACATTTGCTTTTATTACTCATTTTTGACTATTTTTTTATTATAAAAATTGCGATTTTTTTTTTTTGCTTTCGGACAAAAGGGTCAAACAAGATGGTTGTGCTTGATAACAGATTAAGATGGTTGTGCTTTGATAACAAGTTAAAATCACAAACTTTTTAAAAAAAAAAAATCAGGCGAAAATGAGTAATAAAAGCAAATGTATGACCCTTTTGTCCGAAAGTGTTATTGGCTTAGGTGAAAACAGGGGAAAGTATCCTATATCAAGAGTTCGAACCTAGGTATAACAAAAATTTTAAAATCGTGAATTTTTTGAAAAAATCGGGCGAAGTGAATAATAAAAACAAATGTATGACCCATATGTCCGAAAGTGTCACTAGCCCAATGGCAGAAGTCTCCCTTATGCATTTGAAAGTCATGAGTTCTAAACCAGGTGGAAACAATTTTTTTTCGTTGTTTTGAGTTAACCCCAAGAGTAACAGCAGAGTTAATGGCGTTAAAATTTTTTGTTAACTTTATAAATGGTGTGCTGATTTGGCAAGTCAACAAAAAATTTGTTATTATTTATGGAAGTCAACAAAAGTTGAGTGTTTATTTGGCTAGGCTGATAGTTCGTGCTTTTTTTGGCAAAATACGAAAAGTTTGGGATTTTTTTGGCCGAATTCTCGATTTTTTTGGGAAAAACTTTATTCACCCCTCTTATTTTAACCAATAAGAATATGACACTTATTATTATATTTTAGGAAAAAATATTTGTTTACCCAAAATAAATTTAAAATAAAGTTAAACATTAATATGCTTGGGTTCACTATTTTCAATTTAAAGTTTACTTTTTTTCTCATTAAAAAATATTTAAATATAATATTAGATGTTATATTTTTATTGGTTTAAATAAGAAGAGTTGAATAAAGAGATTCACCCTTAAAGGTGAACCAACAAATTGTTCTTTTTTTGGGAAAATTATATTGGAAGACAATTTTTGTTCTCACTATATCTGAACAATCATTGATCACATATATAAAGTTTTTTTTTAAAGCACTCTTATTTTATTTAGTTATAAATTATGAGAACTATTACATCAATAATTCTACAGCGAACAGTTCTTCCGTTGACATACACGTCAAACGGATCTCCATGCATCATATTAAAAACCTCTGTAAGCATCTCCATTAATCTGCAAATTAATAATTACTCACACTTTTCATTATTTAAAATTCAAATCTACTAACATAGAAGTATTAATGAACTCTTAATCAACCATTAGGCCAAGAAAGCTTCCACCTCAGATATTATTGGTGAATGACGAACAAATTAAACTAAAACTAGTTTTTACCCTGTGCATTCGTACGAGATGTTTTTTATGAATTTAAATTTTTAATGTAATTTCTATTTTTTTATAAAATATATATTTTTAATATAAATAATAAAGATTTTTTTTATTTAGATATAATTTATTATGAAATAATAATTCTAACCCACATGTTCATATTTCCATATAATATAAATATTTACTAATTTTAAAATAATTTTTTAAATATATTGCATGTTTTGATAACCTAATCCGCATAAGATTATAATAAAAAAAAATAAACTACCCCATCAAATTATCATATAATATTAATATTTATCAGTTTTTAATATGTAAAATTTTAATCTTATTGAACATGATAAAAAAATATAAAAAGATATTTGTTAATCATATATGTTATTCTAAAAATATTATTTAATTTTTAAATGTTAAATTAATCTAACCTATATTCAAGTAAATTTAAAGTAATTGAAATTAATATATATATTTTAAAGAATTTAATTAATTACAAAATAAATAGTTTGAATTTTAAATTAAATATAAGCTATATTTAAGGAATCGTAGTTATCTAAATTAATATCAAATTTTTGAAATAAATTTATATGTAAAATAAAATATTTTTAAAAAAACTTTAGGAGTGTTTGGAAACAAACACTAAAAATGTTTCTGTTTAATAAAATAGATAAATGTCCAGCAAAAAGTATCGGAATGTGCGGCTATTGTACTAGGAGATTTGTGGTTACATTAATTTTTTTCCTTTTTCTTCTTCTCTCCTGCATTTGTTAATTCTTCTTTTGCTTGCGGTGTAAGTAACCTATCTTCAACATATATCTTTTCATTTTATTTTTTTAATACACAAATATATCTTGAACATATATCTTCAACATACTTTTCCATCAAAAAACTCAGTTAACCCTTCAAAGGAGAGTCTTCAAAGTACAAACCAGTACTAGCAGAAATTCAGTGTGAGATCTGGGGATAGCCAGATGTAACGATGTAACATTGACTTATAACTCCTAAATTTTTTCTTAAGTTATATAAAAAAATTTTGGCCCCAAATTAAAAAAAAAAATTTACTTATATATTTTCTTAAATTATTTAGAGTCTCCAAATTTTTTAATTCGGCCATGGCATGGCAGAACCTAAATCCAAGTGACCAAGAACTTAAACCAAGAACTTAAATCATCACACAACATCATTGTCAGACAACGATAGAGAAACTCTGGCAGCCAAAACGATCTGCCCTCTCCTCTTTGAGCTGAATTTCAAGGTTTGAGCACTTCCGCTTCAAATCCTTTAATTGTTCCTCAATATCTTGCATCCGACTCTCACTAGTTTTCTCCTTCGCCTTCTTTTCTTTTACTTCATCAAGTTTCTTCTTCAACCAATTCAACTTAAACCCTACATTTGTCATGTATGCTAAAGTGATTTCTGCATCAGCAGATCATCGTTAGCAAAGAATCATTTGGGCCTCACGGAAGAAATTTCAACAAAGATGGAAAAAGAAGAGTTGTGATGAGTGAAATAATTCTGTTCTTGTTTTGGGCATTCAAATATTCGAATTCGGGTTCGATTTGGATATTTTGAATTTCTAGTATCTCGATTATTTCAAATCAATGAATTTAGGAATCGACTATTTTTGAAACTCAGATTGGATTAGGTTAGGGTATTTAATTGAAAAAGTTAAACTAATTTTTTTTTGGATACTAGATTTTGCGTATTTTGTTGATAAAAATTATATACAATTAATTATATTTATTATGATATAAATTTTATATATTAGTGTTTTAATAATATATTAAAAATATTATGATGTTAACATAATAATTTTAATATAAATTGTGATGTTTTAACGGTTTTGTTTTATGATTTATATATGTCGTATTTCAAAAATGTGTTATTTTATCAAACACTTATAAGTTAATAGATTCAAACTACCTAAATTTTTTATAAATTAATCAAATGCTACTTTTTAAATATAGTATTGACATGATGATAAAATATCATACATTCATTTCTTTAAATAAAAAAATATATATATTTTTTTAATATAATTTTCACTTTTATATATGTGTTATTTAAAAAAATGAAAAAAAAATTAATCTTTTCTGCTCTTTTTTAACCAATACAAAATTTTATTTTAATTTATTAATTTAAAAAATAACTAATAAATAAAATATTTTTTTACAGGTTTAGTTTTGAAACCAAAATAATAGTTGAATATGATATGAATAAAATCACACAAAATATGTGAATTAAATATTCTTTTATCAATTAGTTGTGTTTGATTAGTATAAGATGGTATCCAAAAATATTTGAATTATCCAAATTTTCTAAATTTTGAAAAAATATATTTAAATATCCAAAATATCCAAAAATAAATAATATCTTGAAATTTATAATTGTAATTTTATTATTTTTATATATTAAAATTAAAAAGTCAATTAAGAAATCCAATTAAAGAAAATAGTCAATTAAGAAAAGAAAAGAATTTGTGTCGGTCTGTCTCTTCTCTCTTGTCTTCGTGTTTCCAAATCTTTCTACAGCTCAGTGACCCTGTGGGGTTTTCCCCATGGAGCTTCCTCTCTCTCTGTCTCTCCTCCTCTTCCTCCTCCTCCTAGGGTTTTGGGTAATTCCACAATTCACGAGGCATGATCATTTTCCCCACTTGCAACGGTTTCTGGAGATTTCAATCGAAGATCCCCAGATTTTGGGAATTTAACAATCAAACGATTTTTCAAAATCTAAACTCTGTTTTTGGTAGAGAAGAAGAAAAATCGGCATTTCTGAACAATGCCTACTCAGAAATCGAGATCGGAGAAGAAAGACGCCGGAGAAGATGAGCTCCGACGGAACCCTTATCAAGTCCTGGGAATCCCCAGCAATTCGACGGATCAGGAGATTAAAAGTGCCTATCGAAGAATGGCTCTCAGGTCTTTTCAATTCTGGCAAAGCTTGAGACTTTTGTGATTAAGATGTTTTGTAAGATGTAATTTTGTGGAAGTATTGTCTCTTTGATATAGTAGCTCACTCGTTGTTGATCCAAACCTCAGTATAATGTCTGGTTTTTGTGTTTCTTAGTTCCTCTTTAGTGTTATGTGTACTGAGAGGTTGAGTTGTTCAGGTACCATCCTGATAAGAATCCAAACGATCCTGTTGCAGCGGATATGTTTAAGGAGGTTACATTTGCATATGACGTCTTGTCTGATCCGGAAAATCGGCGTCAATATGATACAACTGGCTCTGAGGTGAGATTTTTAAGGTTCCACATCGTTTAACTTCGAAAACATTGTATAGTTTAGGACTGGATAGTTTAGCTTTGTAGAGTGGCCATGTTTTGCTAGAGTTGGAACAAGCATTCAACACTGTTTCAGTTTCCAGATGACCTTAAATCACTTATGGCTATAGTTTCTTGCTCTTCTTTAGATGCTCCTGTGTCCACATCACTTAAAGATCCTATTTTTGAAGTTTTACATTGTTCTGTGATGGTTCTGTAGGCTGCTGGTCCGGAAAATGAAGACCTTGAGCTCGATCTTTCAAGCTTAGGAGCTGTTAATACTATATTCGCCGCACTGTTTAAGTAAGATCCGTAGACAGACTTGCACTACTCTCTGTTTTTCATATCTATTAAAGCACCCGCCATGGTTCTGAAGAGAAAGTTCTTGACTTTTGTTTGGAGGATTATTAACAACTTGACGATTTTGTCCAAAACAGTAAGCTTGGTGTGCAAATCAAGACAACTGTCTCAGCAAATTTGTTGGAGGAGGCGCTGAATGGTACGGTTACTACATTGCCTCTTAAGGTTGGGCAAGTTGTGTCTAGGAAGGTATGATAATGATAGTTTTAGTACACAAGCATTTGCTTTGATGTGGATAGGTTCATCTCTGACATATTTGCTTCTATAACAGGTTGAAAAGCAATCGGCTCACTTTTATTCTATTACGCTAACAGAGGAAGAAGCCCAGGCTGGGTTGATATGTAAGGTCCAGTCATCTGCTAAAAACAAATTCAAGGTTCGTTTGCGCTAACTCTTGCTTTTTGTGCACAAGAATCTTGTGGTCTTTTTTTCCTAGTCTTGTAGTTTACCTTCTGATTCTTTTTGCTTTCCAGTTGCTTTACTTTGATCAAGAAGAGAATGGAGGACTGAGCCTGGCACTGCAGGTGTAGTTCTGTATTATTAGTTTATTGAGTAATAATGATTTGGTTATATTTTGTTACATCTCTTTTTCTTTTGATAATTTACTGTCACATGTCTGAGTCGCATCACAGAGTGGTTCCATCAGATAACTTACTAAATTTGCTATTCTCATTAACCTATAACATCAAAATTCTGCCCAGTCGAATCTTCATACCTCTTGTGTATGTTTCTAAATTGTGTATGTTTTTTTTTTTTCTTTGTGCAAAAGGAAGGCAGCAAGAAAACAGGAAAGCTCTCGACTGCAGGGTTGTATTTTTTTGGCTTCCCTGTTTATCGATTCGATCACAGGGTTAATTCAGTTAACTATCTTCTCTACCCTCTTAAGCTACCACCTTTATTTTCTTCTTTTGATCGCCATGTACTCAGTTTTCGCTCTTCTGCTCACAGAGGGCTCTCTCAAGGGATCCAGAGACTGGATTTTTCAAAAGGCTTGATGCATTTCAACCGTTTGAGATCACTGAACTTAAAGCTGGATCTCATGTCTTTGCTGTTTATGGTATGTGTCTGTTTAATTCGCTTATAGTTTTATATGATTCACTAGTTCACTCTATTAGAAGTAGAGTAAGCTGATTTGGTGTCATATCTTTCTCTAGGTGACAATTTTTTCAAAAGTGTAAACTACACTCTAGAAATATTCTCATCTGCTCCATTCGCTAACGAGAAAGAGAGTCTCCGGTCAACCGAAGCTCAGATAGTCTCGAAAAGAACCGAGCTATTGAAGTTTGAATCTGAATATCACGAGGTCTTTGCGCAGTTCACAGAGATGGCTAGTAAATGCACAGGTGAAGTACAAGAGGTGAGAGATAGTTTACCGTAGCAACCTTTTCTCTTATTTTATTGATTACTTTAAGAACAAGTAACTGAGAATTTGTAGTGTTTGTAGATCGATGAGCTTCTCAAGAGGAGGAACGAGATATGCGCAGCTTACACGATATTCCCACCAACAAAGCAAGGTTCAAGCAAGAACAGGAGCTGGAGCAGGAAGAAGAGCAGTCTTTTAATGGAACCTAGAGAAGAAGGAGAAGTCACTGTTAGGGAAGAAGATGTAGTGAAGAAGAAAAAATGGTACAATATTCAGCTGAGGCAAGACAAGAAAAAAACCTGAAGTTTTTTCAGGCACATAGCTACATTCCAAAAAAGATATATATGTTTCAGTGATAATCTTTAGGTACTATTAACACTTTTTAAGAAGTGGTATGTGGTTCTGTATGCTTTGCCGGATTCATCTCTTCATACGCTTTGCTGGATTCAGATTCACATACTCGTCAGCTTCTTCTTCGTCGCTGAATTCATATGTATCCTGCTGGTTATTACCGAAATCTTTTTCATCACCAGATACTGGTTTACTATATGCTGTTTGGTATCCACCATTGTTGTTACTTTCGGATTCATACTTCCAGATTTGGACACCGCATTGAACAATCTTGAATTCGCTGCAGAATTCGAACACTATCTGCCTGTCACTTCTTGAAACTGTTCTTGTTCAAACCAGTAGGAGGGAAATATAAACAGATGTTTTCCTCAAATTCTGGGAACTGCGGAAATGTGGAGGTTTATGTCGCCTTTCCTTATACGATGACACAACAGTTGTTCGAATTCTCTGGTTTGCTGTTTAGAAGAAATCACGACACAAACCTTGAAAATGGTGAGAGGCGTGTTACTCATTGGACGTATGGTCAAGAAACTTCCTCTGGCTCGGTGATCAAACTTTACATGCACTCTCTTCTGGGTAAGCAAGCCCAGCCTTGAAGAATGGTTGGATTAAAATTCCTCTTCTTGCTTCTCTATCCAGGTTGAAGCAGTTTGTGTAGTTGAGTTGCACATATGGAGTGTTATATGGGCAAGTAAGTCTTTCCATTGATTCCTAGTCTTGCTTACGTGGATCTGGTAGTGATGCTAGTTTTCTACAGCTGTTTAGACAGAGTTGTAATTGATAGAGACTTTTCTTACAATATGGAATCCTCTCAACACCACTGTAGCTTAGGTTTAGATCTCTTAGACTATGGGGAACATGTGTTAATGCCTTTAGCTTTCCATAGCTGATTATGTTGAGAACTCGAATGCAGGCACTTGTTCTACCTCCTTGACTGAGATAGAGAGGCGTGAAATGTTCCTAGAGATGTCTTGAAAGTTTCTCAACTTTTGGCATGCTGTCCTATTAACCGATTCAAGAGATGCTAAGTTCATATTACTTGGAATGACTTTTAGCCTTGTGCAGGCAAACATGCTCAACACTTGTAGCTTGTGAAGGTTCGAAAATGAGGAAGGAATCTCTACCAAACTCTCACAGTCATCCAGTTTCAATCTCCGAGGTTTGTTACATTTGAAAGATCTGGGAGTTCTTTCAAATGATAAGACTGACAAATCCAGCTTCTTGAGATTTGTAAGCGGCTGAATGCAAAACCAAACAGCAGAGAGAAGACCATCAGAACATAAAGAGAAAGTGCACATTCAGATATATTCCAAATAAGTACATACAATAACAAACCTGAGGTCCTTCCCAGAGCTTCTCGAGCTGGCTATTCTGCATATGGAGTCATCCCAATGTAGTAACCTAAGACGTGGTGGAAACTCCATGTCTTCAGGTATGCACACTCTATCATTCTCATCATATTTTCTTCTATAGACATTGAGGAATTGAAGGTTACACATTCTCTTAATAGCTCCCTCGCTTACAAACACGTCGCTGATTTCAGATGTATCGAATGAAATGCCTGACACGGTTCTAGTACCCTTAACCAAATTCCAAAATAGAAGCATGTGTTAGCACAATAGGTAAAGTCAAAATGAGTTGAACTAACTAGTAGTAAAAATGAACTTACTGTATTATATTCAAGGACATCGCAAATCTCATGAGAATGGCGTTTCCAAGGTTCTTGTCGATGAATTGTCTACCCCATTTGTTATAGTAATCTGTGCATCACTATATCTGCACTTGTAGATATGTCTATGAGAGATCTATTGACTAGGTTTCTCAACCCATGTTCAACATCCAAATTACAGTCCCCGAGCATGGCTTTTACATAATCTTATCGCCTTTGTAGTTAAAGATGATTGCAATGTGAAGAAACAGAGCTTGATCTTTCTCATGTAAACTCTCATACCCGACTCTTAAAACTCTCTCGAGATCTCCATCAAGACTAATTTCTAGCCTGTGCATTGTAACTTCCCATTCTTCCTCGCTTTTCCTGCGTAAAGTTGAACCCACAACACAGAGTCCCAATGGAAGATTACTGCAAAGCTCTGTTACTCTTATTGCAAGGTTTTCAAAACCATAATGTGGAGAGCTTCTTCTTAAAGCATATCTATAAATAATCTCAAGAGCTTCTTCATTAGATGGAAAACCCACATGGTACGTGTGGTTTATGCCATATCTATGCAAAAGCTCTCGATCTTTCGTAGTTACAATGATTCTACTTCCAGAAGAAAAACGATGAATATCCTTAGCCAAAGCATCTAATTGCTCAAGACTGTCTCATCAAGAATGATGAGAACCTTTTGGTTGTGTAAACTTTCATATGTCACATCCAAGTGAGATATCTTCATTTTATTTTGGTTCAAAATATGGGAAAGAAGTTGTTCTTGTAACTTCAGCTTTGAATCATGATTGTCACAATCAATATTCCTATAACTTCCCTTGACATTTTCCAGGAAATATCTAAGCGGGAAATCCTGAGAAATTTGGTTGTATAAAGCTCTCGCAATGGTAGTGTTACCAATGCCCGCAGGACCAGAGATTCCTAAGGTCATAGCTTCATCATTTTCTACATCTAACAAAGATTGAATTTTCCCCAAATGAGCTTCAAGTCCTACCATCCCATCAAAATCCCTTGATGGTGTAGCGTTTAGTTTTTCTGAAACATCTTTAGCAATCTTCTCAATCATGTTTGCTTAATTGTTCCTAACAAGAACGAAAAAGATTCTTAAAGATTTTTTTTTTTTCAAGTCATTGTAATGAATCATTGGCTGAAACAACTCATCCCTTAATAAGCTACCAAATGACCACTTTTGTTGAATAAACTTTTACTTGTAATTTAAAAAAAAAACAACCCTTCGTTTTTCAATTAATTTATCATTCCGTAAGTAAAATATCTGCGAAATCGTGTTTCTAAAAAACATCTTGCAGATTATCAATTAGAGCTTTCATAAATCCAGAAGAAGATAGAATAATAATAAGAAAAACAAACCACTTTAGGGAGTGTTCTCCGGCTATGTTGGCGACATGGGTCAAAGCTTGGATCCAACTCTCCATCTCAGTCTCTGTTTTGCCTTGGCAAGTTTTCTTGAAAGCTTTACCTAACTCTCCCATCTGTTTCTTCACATCACACGGATCCACACAGTAAAAAACCGTCATCACTATTTGCCCTGCAGATTCTTGAAACTTCAAGATCTCGACCAGCTCCTTCAAGCACCAATTTGAAGATGCATAGTTCTCCGAGAGCACCACGATCGAGATTCTTGATTCTCTTATCGCCTGTGTGAGCTCAGAACCAATCAGTTGGCTTCTCTCGATCCCTTCATCGTTGAACGTTGTGATCCCATTGCGTTCAAACTGCATTTGTAAATGACTTAGAAATGTTACACGGACGTCTGGTCCATGGAAGCTCGGAAAGACGTTGTATCTCCAGCTACGAGAAGACGAAGAAGCCATGAGAGATTAGAATGGGTAATGAAATAATTTTTGAAAGACAACAAAACTAGATAGTTAAAGCCATACGTATTAAGAACAAGTCAGTGTATTATTAATGAAAACGCCTAATGAGAGGAGAAACGTCAAAGAGAAGAAGGTTTCTTTCTTAATTTTGTTTCAAGACTACACTTCCGACTTTCGACTATTTACGGAAAGCTAGTATGAACTAAAATGTACCTCTTTTTCAAAAGTTAGAAAAATGTCCTTGTTAGTGATGGACTAATTGACTAAATCTAGTTCTTAATGGGAAATATATTGCGATTTTTTTCAAAACTCTACATTCATTCATTGAAAAACCATGAATTTTTTTTGGTTCTCCTAATTATTCTTGTCATATTATGTGGAGACGACATCATTAACAAAATGCAATAATAGGAAGACTTTGATAATAACTCTAGGCGAATGAAACAATTTGTAGTGTAAAAAACACTTGTGCTTGCATATATATGATTTCATTGTTAAATTAGTATGTTATGCTTCCTTGTTTCAAATTAGTGCTTTATAGATCAGTGGCGGAACTACACATTTTTTTCGTTGGGGACATAAATATTTTTTAAAAAAATTACATAAATAAATATTCAAAAAAATCCTACATAAAAATAAAAATAATTTATAAATGTTATTAAAACCACTTTACAAGCATACTCTACATTGAGTCATGGTTTGGAATCTATTAATCTGTTTTATTTGTAGGCATTCAAACAACTCTTTCTCAATAAAACAATCCAGTCTGAATTAGCTATTAAAACTGGATTTTCAAAAACTTTAAAAATTCAGAAAAAACTAACTAAAACTCTGTGAATCGATAATTAAACCGGTGGGCCAAGTCAAACCAAAACAATGTTTGATCTACCCGAGTTTCGTTTGATCTCCCAGAAGCAGAAGTTGTTTAAACGTAGGCTTTTATGTTTTAAGCTTCAAAACATTACTGATGTTGCTAAAATAAAATAAACTATATATATGCAATTTTTTTATAATTTGTTTTATTAGATGTTGATGTGGGATCTCTTCCTTTATTAATCACTCACGTTTTTCTTTCTATTGGTAGCTTGTGTTTGTTCGTTTTTATTGGGCTTAAAAGTCTAGTTTCATAAGTTTAGATTAATAAATAAATGAATAGGGGCATATACAATTTTATCAATGGGGGCATTAATTTTGGGTTTTAATAAGTTACTCTAATTTTTAAAAATCCATTGGGGGTCAATGACCCCAACAAATTCTATGTGGCTCCGCCAGGTGCGGGTTACTACCTATAATTTTTTAAAGTAATATTCAAGTTTGCAATAAAATATGGATAATAAAAACTTAAAATTATAAAATAAATATATTATATTGGTGTAAATTATATTGTTATATAGAAATAAAACCATTTTGATAACAGTATAGAGATAAAATTATAATATATAATGTTATATATAGTGCATCTCACTATTAGATTAACTCTAACAGTGATGAAAAGAAATCTACATATGAATAAATAATAGGAATCATAAAACTAAATGAAATAAATAATTAATTTTTGAGTCAATTACAACATTCTCAATTATTAAACCAACAATAAATTGGTTTTTTTTTTTTTGCAAAGTCTTATGATATTCACCTTTATTTTCAAATATTCTTCAAAAGTTTTAAATCCGAGATTGAGTTGGAAAACAAATTGGGAAACAAAGATTATAATTAGGTCAAAAATGTTACTTTTAAAAAAAATGATGAGTAAAATGTTATGAAAAACAATTCTTTTTATATAGAGGTTAATCGTAAGAATTCCAAATTATGTTATATAAAAATTTTAAAATTTTAAATCTTTTTTAAATAATCAATAATAAACAGAAATAAATACAAAGTATGTTTGATAATTATATTAGGTAACAACCAAATCATGCTTTATATTTAAAAAAATTATAACTAATATTTTCGCAACAATAGAATTTTTGTTTTTGTCTTGAAATTTTTTTTAAATGGTTAAATTACAATGATTTTGCCAAAATTATAAAAATTAGGAAACAATTGATAGATATACTGAATGCATAATTTTAGTTAAATATTTTTCAATTATAAACAAATAATTTTTGTGTCATGCGCCACGTGAAGTATCTATAAAATATTTTACTAAACATTATTTAATTTATTTAAAATATAAATAATTTATTCAGAAAAAGTAAACAAAGATAATAAAAAAATATAATTATTTGAAAACAATTCATATTATATAATTAATTCAAAATTGAATATAAGAAATAATTAATATGATATAATTAAATCTTAAATCTTTTTATTCTATATAATTGGCTAATAAATATGTTTTAATTATTTATTAATTTTCGTGTGTATAATTAAAGAAAGAAATATATACTTTTGAACAATTACTTTTAATGATTAGTTTTGTAAGATATATTTTATTCTCTAAGAAATTTAATATGAGTGGTATTGATTGTAATTATTCTAGTAACATAATATTTAAAAAAAAAAATTTCTTTGAGAATCTTTGTGGAGGTGACACCTCAGCATGGCAAACTTGTTAATAACACATGAGACAAAAGTTATGTTTAAAGTATTATTCTCAAATAATAATATAAGATATGCGTGCAATTAGTAAAATTTTATTTATTTCAAAATGATATTAGTTTCTATCTTTTTGTTAAAAATATGGCTAGCCATTTTGGGTATGGGAACAAATGATAGTAGATAAAAATTGGAAACAAGTAATTTTTTAAACACTAATACAAAATATGAAAATTACTACAAAGACCATTCTGCAATACATAATGTTACTCGTTTTATTAGGAACTACAACCATGATGAACGACTCCATTTGTGTCAAGATTTTATTATAAGTTTGCCTCAATCAATCTGTGGGAATGTTATTATTATTTTTTTCCATTTCTCTAAAAAGTTAAGATTCACAAAGTTGCCACCAAAATTTTGTTGAACATATAATTTGCTGTGAAAAAAACTGTGGCTATATTGATGGCAAATTAATTAGTGGTTTTACAGATTTATTTAGAATAACAGACTAACTAAACTTATTTGTAAAACTTTTAGCAAAATATGCATATTTATCTTTGTTAGCAGGTTTTTTTAATATGAAAGACTTATTGTGAAGATATCACAAATTTCATTATTCTTATCTTACAAACTTATTACTAAGACAGTATGACATGTTTACTGTAACATCATTATCCCAGGATTTCTAGAGAGGAAGTGAAATAGGGCATGTTAAAGACTCCAGTCTACTGGTAAGCCTCAAATCTGCCAGGTTCGAAAACGTCCAAATAGCAATCAACAACATATACATAGCTGATCTACCTGAAAATAAAAGCAAGGAAGGAGGAGGGTGAGTAATTTGGGATTACTCAGCGAGGATGGATCTTAAGGAGGCCCACAACACCATCATGACACACATAAATATTTATAGAGAGTCTGATCCTAAACAAGCCTAGACCACAAAAAATAATACTAGAGATACCATTAAATATCCTACCAAGCACTTCACAGAATACAGAATTTCCTACACCCAATTATCATCTTCGAATATCCAGCTAGGTCACACAGACAGGCTGTGGTCACACAGACAAATATCCCATCAGGTCACACAGACAGGCATGCCAGGTCACAGAGACAAGCTCTACATCGCCAGGTCACACAGACAGGCACCAGGTCACACAGACAGATTCTACATTGCCAGGTCACACAGACAGGCGCCAGATCACACAGACAGGCCGGTGGGTCGTCATTCCACCAACGATGACTAGGGCATGTTAAAGACTCCAGTCTACTGGTAAGCCTCAAATCTGCCAGGTTCGAAAACGTCCAGATAGCAATCAACAACATATACATAACTGATCTACCTAAAAATAAAAGCAAGGAAGGAGGAGGGTGAGTAATTTGGGATTACTCTGCGAGGATTGATCTTAAGGAGGCCCACAACACCATCATGACACACATAAATATTTATAGAGAGTCTGATCCTAAACAAGCCTAGACCACAAAAAATAATACTAGAGATACCATTAACTATCCTACCAAGCACTTCACAAAATACAGAATTTCCTACACCCAATTATCATCTTCGGATATCCAGCTAGGTCACACAGACAGGCTGTGGTCACACAGACAAATATCCCATCAGGTCACACAGACAGGCATGTCAGGTCACAGAGACAGACTCTACATCGCCAGGTCACACAGACAGGCACCAGGTCACACAGACAGATTCTACATTGCCAGGTCATACAGACAGGCGCCAGATCACACAGACAGACCGGTGGGTCGTCATTCCACCAAAGATGACTGCCTAAGGTCACACAGACATCAGTCCAGCCAACAAATAACAGTGATCCATCCGTCCATGGGCCATGGACCTAACAAAAATACTAGCCACCCACTTGAAACAACAATCAATTCATTCTTTTTACAATAATCCTTTCCTTGATTAAAATGCACATTCCATGGTAAGTATAACATAATTCTAAAGAATAGCAAGTTATCAAACAAGGTGTTTATTTTAGGGTTCCATAAGCCAAATCCATATTCAAATTAATGTGTATCATTCCACCAGCAACCAGCAATCATCAACAAACAGTCAACATAGATCAAGATCCTATTAATACTATGAACCCTAACAAACAGATCTAAGCAGTGGTTTAAGAAGAGGATAACTATAAATAGACATGTATGAAAGAGAGGGGGAAGCAGGAAGTCCTCACAGATGCCTTTATAGAAGAAGATACATTTTTTCCTTCTCTTTGGGAAGATCTGACACCCAGCACGAAAATGGGTATATCTACTTACTCTCAGATCTCCGATCGGGGCGAACTTGGTCTCCCTAGAAAGATGACACTCGGGGCTTCACTTTGATATGTTGTACGTCATGTGGATCGTCACTGATCGCCAGGAAGTCGTCTTAGAAGTTGACGGCGGTTGAGAAGAAAAAGTGACGAAAAAGGAAGAAAGAGGAGAGACTAGGGTTTTAGAAAGCTTAATGAGGGATCAGGGTATTTATATTAGGTTAAATTAGTTTGGGCTGGGTTTCACGGGATCACAGAAGATTAAAAAGAGTTTAAAGATAGGCTTAATCAAAAAAGATGGTTTAATTTAAATAAACCGGAAATTGATTTTTAATAATAACCGATCTGGCAGGTCGGGGTGTTACATTTACAGTAAATGCTTGTTTTTTCTAGCTGACTAATAAAGAGATAATTACCACTAAAAACACTTTTTTATCTTTTTTATTATCACCAAAGGCACTTAGGTGTTTTTAGTGTATTTTATCTTATTTTGTTACACCATATTTTCCAAATATACCCTTTCTTTACATTATCTAATTTTCTATTTAAAAAATAAAATATAAAAATACATAGAACCCATTTGTTTTACTCTTCTAATTTCACACACTAAATCACACGGGATCCACCTTAACTTTATTCACATATATATAACTATATATATATATATATCCATATGAATACACATATAAATATATATATATATATATATATCTCTATATAGTTACATCCATCTATGCTATATGCACATGGATATGCATATATCTATATAATTATGTATATATATACACAACTATATAGATACATATATAAATATACATATATATATATATGTATCTATATAATTACATCTATATATACTATATACATATGGGCATGCATATATATATATCTATATAGTTATAACTATATATATACAATTATATGGATACATATATGTGAATATGTATATATCTATATAATTACATCCATATATATTATATACACATGGATATGCATAAATATCTATATAGTTGTGTCTATATATACGCAACTTTATGGATGCATATGTAAATATAATTGTGTATCTATATAATTATATTCATCTATACTATATGTATATAGATATGCATATATATATTTATATAGTTGTGTCTATATGTATGCAAGGATTTTCTTTTGGTGGAGTTTGGTGGACTTTTTGACACTATTCGGTTACTATTCATATAATACTTAATTTTAATGTCGTTTATTGATATAATACATACATATTTATATAGTGACATATATATAGACACAAAATATATGGACATCTATTCACATCCACATAGATATGACAATGTGGATACATTAATATAAATAGGCATGCATATTTATATGTGTATCCATATAGTTGCGTACATATAGACACAATTATATAGATATATATGTATATTTATATACATATAGTATAGATGAATATAATTATATAGATACACAACTATATTTACATATGCATCCATATAATTGCGTATATATAGACATAGCTATATAGATATATATATGCATATCCATATGTATATAGTATATATATATGTAATTATATAGATACATATACAATATATATATATATAAACATATAGACATATGTGTATATATGCATGTCCATGTGTATATAATATATATGGATGTAATTATATAGATATATATATATATATACATAGAACCGGCCCAGAGCTAAGGCTGTTAAAGCCCTTGCTTTAGGCGCCAGAAAATATATACAAGTTAAGGGCAGCAAATATCAGAATATGTAGTGTAGTGCAGTGCCTTTTTAAAGAAATCATATAACTCAGGTCGTGGGTTCTACTCTTAGATGCAGAATTGTGATTGGGCAACAAAATTTTTGTTGGGCTTTAGACAATAAAATCTCACGGGTCGGCCCTGTATATACATATTTACATATATATAGACATATAGACATATGTGTATCCATATAGTTACGTAAATATAGACACAACTATATAAATATATATGCATATCTATATATATATAGTATTATGAATATAATTATATAGATATATATATATATATATTTACATATGTATCCATATAGTTGTGTATATATAGACACAACTATATAGGTATATATATAGTTGTGTATATATATACACAATGTGGATGCATTAATATAAATATGCATGCATATTTATCTGTGTATCCATATAGTTGCGTACATATAGACACAATTATATAGATATATATGTATATCTATATACATATAGTATAGATGAATATAATTATATAGATACACAATTATATTTACATATGCATCCATATAGTTGCATATATATAGACACAACTATATAGATATATATGTATATCCATGTGTATATAGTATATATGGATGTAATTATATAGATATATACATATTCACATATGTACATATAGACATATAGACATATATGTATCCATATAGTTGTATATATATAGATATAACTATATAGATATATATGCATGTCCATATGTATATAGTATATATAGATGTAATTATATAGGTACATATATATATATATAGATGTATCTATATAGTTGCGTATATATACATAATTATATAGATATATGCATATCAATATGCATATAGTATAGATAGATGTAACTATATAGATATATACATTATATATTTATATGTGTATTCATATAGATATATATATATATATAGTTATATATATGTGAATAAAGTTAAGGTGGGTTCCGTGTGATTTAGTGTGTGAAATTATAAGAGTAAAACAAATGGATCCCATGTATTTTTATATTTTATTTTTTAAATAGAAAATAAGATAATGTAAAGAAATAGTATATTTGGAAAATATGGTGTAACAAAATAAGATAAGTACACTAAAACACCTAAGTGCCTTTGGTGGTAATAAAAAAGATAAAAAGTGTTTTTAGTGGTAATTATCTGTAAAAATTATCGAAATGGATATCAAAGTATTAAGAAAAAAAAGATATAATTTATAATGTCAAAATAATTATTTGATTATTTTGTATTAAAAGATAAATAAAGACAAATAAATATGGGGATTTTATGTAATTAAAATATATAAAATAAAGATATATTGTATGTGTGGAATGTGTGGAAGCAGCTTGTGAGTGAAGTCAGGGATAATTTCGTTTTTTCCATATATGAACAGTAGCTGCATAGTGTCAAAAAGTCCAGCAAACTTAAAAAGTGTCTATAGAAGGAATTATCTTTTAAAATGTCCTCTAAAAGGTAACACACTCACTAATAAATTAATATGCTTACGATTATAGCTTCATCTGAAAAATCAATTACAAGACTAGCAGATTATATTATGTTAACCAATGCTACTTGTTTAATGGTAGTTTCTTTCTCTGTTTGAAACGATAAATTTATCTCTTACTCGATTCATTTTTTCGTTTATTTCTTTAACAATAGAATTTTGTTGGGCGAAATTTATTTAACACGACAAACCTAAAACTTTTATGGCAGATTTTAGTACTATGTTTCGATAGTTTTCATCTTCTCAATATCAATTTTATTCAATTTTACGATTTTAGTGTGTGAGTAATATATTTATGTTAGCTTTAAATTATTATTTTTTGCTTAAAAAATTTGTTTAAAAAAAATATGATTATATTTGTATCAGTTTTCTAAATATTTAATCCTCATTTCGAGATGTCAACAATGATATAAACATCAACAAGTATGACATTAAAATGAAAACTTTGGATAAACTCAAAAGTATCAGTTTTTAAGATAATGTTTTAAGTAATATAGGAGTATCTCAACTTCTTGTATTTATTTTGTTTCATGAAGCATGCATGAAGCCCTCTCAATTATCACTGGTCACATAGTCTATAGAAATGAGTCACTGTATCTAGTGTGGCGGATCTAGAAAAAAATTAAGTGGGGGGCATAATTTTATAAATAAAAAAAACAAATTTTAGTTGGAGGCACTTTTTATATTTTAACACTAAATTTAAAATATTTTAGTTAAATTTATCTAAATTATTTAAAAAAAAAAATAATAATAGGGGGCACATGATCCCGTCCGACGTAAGCTACCTCCGCCCTTGACTGTATCATTTGCTTCATTCGACCTTATTTTACCAAAGGTTTTTTTTTAATTTAATTCCATATTTCACACTTTTTATAACTACAATAATTCAACATATGTCTCAGTTACTTAAAAAAGGTATCAAATTGATAATTTTTATTTTACCCAGGTTTTTTTTATTTAATTCCACATTTCACTGAATTTTTGTAGTTATTTTATTTCTTGTAGATGATCTGCTATTTTTCTAGATGTGTTCAAGAAATCTTTTTTAATTTTTTTCTTTCATAAAACATAAATTTTTTAGAAAATATGATTATTTACATCAATTTTCTAAACATTCTGTGAAAACCAGCCCAATAAGAAATTGGTTTAATTTTCATTTCCAATTGGTTTTTCTAATTTCCTATCTAAAACCCAACTAAAATTCTCTATAAATACTCTCTTATTCTTTCCCTTACCCTAAGCACTCAAAAGAAAATCCCTCCCTCTTTTTTTCTCTCTTCTCATGCGCCACCAGCCTCCTTCTCTCTCTCTCGCCGAACTCTTTCTCTCTCTCTCTCCTTGTCGCCGATCACCTTCTCTCCTCGCCGAAAGCTTATTCTCTTCCTTCTCTCCTCGTGTCGTTTCTCCCTCTCTTCCCGTGAAGCCTCTTCTCTTCGTTCGAAGCCTCCTGGTGCAGCACCAAGGCGAGCCACCTCTCCTCAAGCCGCAGCTGTCCCGTGAAGCTTTTGTGGCCGAGCCGCAAGCCTCCAGCCACCTTCGAAGCCGCCGCGAGTCGAAGCCGCCTAGATGTACACACCACCAAGGCCTCCTTCACATGACTCCTCTTCCGACGATGAGCTTTCTAACCATGCACCATCGCCTTTTCCTCCATTGAAGCCCGGGTGAGGGTTGTTTCTTATTCAACTCTTGTATATTATGATTTAGGGTGTTGATTAGTCTTTTCTTAAACCATAGCTGCTTGTGTCTGTTTGATTGGTTTCTTGATGATGATGGTGTTTATTGATGATGTGGTGATTGCTGATTAATGACTGATGATGAGCTAGGTTGCTATAGATCAATTAAAAGTGATGAAGAGAAAGAATTAAATGATTGAAAAGTTGTGTGGTCATTGTTCTGAAGTCTTAAAAATTCTAGATTTCTTGTTAGGAAACATTAATGATTTGTTAAGTAGTTCGAGTTAGGTACTCGTCACGGGTTGTCTTGTTGTACGCGATTACTTGTTGGGCGACTGTGTGGTGCCTAATGGATCAAAAGCGACCATCGCTAAGCGGTTGTTTCGAACTGCATGTTTGTGTGACCATAAATGGTGATATATTAGACTCAGCATATCATGGGTGGCAGTCTGAATCCGCGAGATAGGATGTCATCCTCTGCAGAGCTTTGTTCTTGTTTGAAAAATAAAGTGTTTGCTGAATAACTTTAAAGGTGCATAGGGTTTGCCATGCCTTGAGCATGATGAGGAGAATTGACAGAGAGTTGTGCCATGCTTTGAGCATGAAGGAGTTTACCAAGTCTTTAGCATGATGATGAGTTAAGGTGAATGGACGAAAAATAGACTTAGTAAACCGGATGATTGTTTTTGCTGTGTAGAGGTCTAGGATTGAGTCATGCTTGAGATTGTTTTAGGATTAGACTTTTCTTAATCTCTATGTTATAATATGTTGGAAGTGATAATGAATCTTTTAAAATTCACCTCACTGGATAATCCAAATTACTCACCCCTCCTCTTCTCTTTTAGGTTAGCACTAGATCTAGTATCTAATAAGATTAATTATTGCTATACGGGCGTTTTCGGTCCTGGCACCCCTGCTACTCATCACTGGGCCAAACCAGGTGGCTAATCGAAAAAGGTTAGACCATCGAGCTAACATGTCCAATTGCGGTTATCTCAGAAAACCTCGGGTTAGGATGTTATAAAGTGGTATCAAAGCTCAAGGAGACTTCCTAGTTCTATTTTAGGAGGTCGCGTTTACAGTTTTGACGGTTTAAAAAAAAAAATTAAAAAAAATGTGTTTTAAAAAATTTTGAAAATTTTCTAAATTTGTAAAAATCCCTCGTTGGAATGTTACAAAGTGGTATTAGAGTTTAGAATAAAAGTTTTCTTTTGGAGTAGAACTTAGATTTTATATTTCTTGATTGCTTTTAGAATTTAACTCAAATTTTTGTTTAGAAATTAGTTGGATTCCGTGTTAGTGTTCTTTCTTTTTTTAAAAAAAAAATTTATCTGTTCTACTCCTTTTTTCACCTTAATAAAAAAAATATTTATTAGAATTACAACTCTATTTTTAAACTCTATTTTTATTTGTTTAACTTATTGATTGCTTTTAAGTTTTAGTATGAATAAGTTAGATTCTGTGTTAATATTCTTTTCCCTTTTCAAAAAAACAAAAAATGTTCCACTTCTCTTTACACATTTAAAAACAAAAGTTTTGGTTTTCAATTAAAATGTTTGGCATGTCTTGCATTTTCTTAAACTCTTTATCTTGTACATTTCTGTCTACAATATCACTATGCGTTCAAACCCTAAACCTCCAACCATAAAGCCAGCAGGTCCAGACTATGAGAAATCCAGATCTTCCTTCTTCGTCTCCTTCTCCTTTTTATTCATTCAAGTTTTATGGTGTAAGATTCTTGGTAACTTTTCCTCATTTCCTTTTTCCGAATTCCCTTCCTCCTTCACTTTTTCCTTACTCTTTATTTTAAGTCTTATGGTGACAATTCCTTCCTTTTCTCACCATAAATCTCAGGGTGACTTCTTCTTCGCCTTTTAAAAAAATATATATATATTTTCAAAATGATCATTTTTCTCCTTTTCTCACTCATGAACTTCTTCCCGTAAGATGTATATGTCCTCTCCTTGACTCCCTTATTTATAAGTCCTCAGTTATATGTATTTCCTTCCGGCCTTCCTCATTCTAAGTTCATTGTTTCATGAGTAAATTAAGTTATTTTCTTCCCCTTCCTCCTCCGAATTATGTGATGTCTATTTCCACTCTGTTTTCCTTCTCCTGTTCCTTCAAGAAAAATATACCACTCTCCAATCTGTTCCCTTCTTCTTTTCTTTGCCAAAAATTTCCTCCTAAATATATATATTCTTCTCTCGTTTTCTTCATCATAAGGTCTCTTCAATATGTATATAAATATATTATTATTCTTTTTCTTCTTTTGTTCGTCATAAGTTTCATGGTGACATTTTCCCTTTGTCCCTCTGTTCCTCTCTATTCTTCCCAAAGATTTCTTGAAACTTATCCCCTCTTGTCCTAGTAGTAGTATGAAGTGGTAACTATTCCATGGCATACTCCCTTCTTTTCTTAAAATATGAATTTTTCTCGCTTATTCGTTTCCGTTTCCATTTTCAAAATCTCTTCCAATTCCTCCTTTCTCCTACTTCTCTCTCCAATAAAATTTCCTTCAGTATATATATGTATATGTATCCTTTTTCTATTCTTTCCCATAAATTCAATGATATAATTTTTCTCTAATTTTTCATAAGTTGCAAAGTAATATCATTTCTTTTCCTCTTCCCTTCCTATAACTCATTTTCACCAGTCACTCTACCTCCTCTCTTTGGATAAACCCTTTTCACTTAACCGTTCCCTGTTTTAAATATAAGCTTTCATCCCCATTTCTTCAACTGACCCTCAACATAAGCTCCTTGGTATCTGTTCCTCCTTTCCCTTAGCATGATTTGCAAGGAGGTACCGTTTCTTTCCCTCTGCTGGTGTCATAATTCATTCTTCAGTTATCATTACCTTCATTCTCTTGCTATGAATCTTCTCCTATTTAGTCCATTCCTCCTGTCTTCAGTATAAACTCCCTTACATCATTTTTTTTCCTTCTTTCCTTCGCCGTAAATTCATATTATCTCTTTACCTTTGTTCATCCCTCCTTATGAATTTTATCATATCCTTACCCACTCTCCCTCAATTCTCGTCAGCCGTTTTTTCTTTTCTGCAACCTAAAGTTCTGTCACCTAATCTTCTTCTTTTCTTTACCATGGATTCCATTCCTTCATTTTTTCTTCAATTTTCCTTCATGTAATTTCCCCTACTTTCATCTAAAACCATTTCCGATTACTCTTTTCCCTCTCTTCCTTATTCCAGTCTCCTTAGCGGTCCTTCGCATCCCTGTTGCAGCCATTGTCCCTACTTCCTAGCTCGAGCGTTCATTTCATATCTACTCTCTTATTTTGGAGTGATTCAGGGACGAATCTTTTGCAACAGGGGGAGATTTGTGAAACCAAGCCCAACAAGGAATTGGTTTAATTTCCTTTTCCAATTGTATTTTCTAATTTCCTATCTAAAACCCAACTAAAACTCCCTATAAATATTCTCTTATTCTTTTCTCTAACCCTAAGCACTCAAAAGAAAATCCCTGCTTTTTTTTTCTCTCTTCTCCTGCGCCACCAGCCTCCTTTTCTATCTCTCTCTCTCGCCGAACTCTTTCTCTCTCTCTCTCTCTTTGCAATCGATCACCTTCTCTCCTCGCCGTAAGCTTTTTCTCTCCTTGTGTCGTTGCTCCCTCTCTTCCCGTGAAGCATTTTCTCTTCGTTCGAAGCCTCCTGGCGCAGCACCGAGCCGAGCTGCCTTTCCTCGAGCCGCAGCTGTCCCCCGAAGCTTCCTGGCCGAGCTGCAAGCCTCCAGCCACCTCCGAAACCGCCGAGATGAACACACCACCAAGGCCTCCTTCGTCTGACTCCTCTTCTGACAATGAGCTTCCTAACCATCCACCATCGCCTCTTACTCCAGTGACGCCCGGGTGAGGGTTTTTTCTTATTCATCTCCTGCATATTATGATCTAAGGTGTTGATTAGTCTTTTCTTAAACCATAGCTGCTTGTTTCTGCTTGATTGGTTTATTGATGATGTGGTGATTGCTGATTAATGACTGATGATGAGCTAGGTTGCTAGATATAATGAGAAAGAATTAAATGATTGACAAGTTGTGTGGTGATTGGTCTGAAGTCTTAAAACATTGTAGATTGCTTGTTAGGAAACATTACTGATTTGTTAAGTAGATCGAGTTAGGTACTCGTTACGGGTTAACCTGTGATATGAGATTACTTGTTGGGCGACTGTGTGGTGCCTAATGGACCAACAGCAACCATTGCTAGGTGGTTGTGGTAAACTGCATATTTGTGTGATCGTAAATGGTGATATGTCAGACTCAGCATATCACGGGTGACAGTCTGAATCCGCGAGATAGGGTGTCATCCTTTGCAGAGCTTTACTCTTGTTTGAAAATTAAAGTGTTTGCTGAATAACTTAAAAGGTGCATAGTGTTTGCCATGCCTTGAGCATGATGAGGAGAATTGTGTCATGCCTTGAGCATGAAGGAATTTTCCATGCCTTGAACATGATGATGAGTTAAGGTGAATTGACGAAAAATGGACTTAGTAAACCGGATTATTATTTTTGAGGTGTAGAGGTCTAGGATTGAGTCCTGCTTGAGAATGTTTTAGGATTAAACTTTTCTTAATCTCTATGTTATAATATGTTGGTAGTGATAGTGTATCTTTTAAGGTTTCCCTCACTGGATAATCCAAATGTCTCACCCCTCATATTCCCTTTCAGGTTAGCACTGGATCTAGTATCTAATAAGATTACTTGTTGCTACAGGGCGTTTTCGGCCCTGGCACCCCTGCTGCTCATCACTTGACCATACCAGGTGGCTAAAAGATTAGACCATCGACCTAACATGTCCAATTACGATTATCTGAGAAGACCTCGGGTTGGGATGTTACAGATTCATTCTTCATTTCGAGATGTCAACAATGATATAAACACGTACAAGTATGACATTAAATCAATTTTTTTGGGAAACTCAAAAATACCGATTTGTAAATGTTTTTGAGTAACATAAGCATATCTCGAATTTTTGTAGTTATTTTATTTCTTGGAGCATGCACAAAGTCTCCTCAGTTACTACTAGACATAAAGTATATGGAAAAGGGGCCTTTTTATCATTTGCTCAATTCAGCTGACAAAATGAAGAACACTGAAACTAGCTTTTAAAGTATAGAATTAAAATACTTGCAAATGTCAGGCATCATCATTAGTTTCATCTACCTGCTTATGTTCTTCATTTCATCAGTCAAATGGAGAAAATGACACAATAACCCAATTTCCATATACTTTGTAACTAGTGATAACTGAGGAGGATTTGTGCATGCTCTAAAAAACAGATTAACTACAAGAATTCAACATGTGTCTCAATTACTTAAAAAGTATCTTACAAATTGATAATTTTGATTTTAGCTAGGGATTGTTATTTACTTCCATATTTCACTATCAAAAATAAAATTTTGATCGTAATGCTAAATAAGGATACTCAAGATAGGATTTTTGACTACCATCCGAGTTGTGTTGACTTGCAGCTTACTGAAATCGCTTTTACAGATGATCTTGTGAATTTTTTGGATGAGTATGAGAAATCTTAGATGTGTGTTTTTTTTCTATCATTTCCTAATTTGAAAAATAATTCAGGGTCCGAGGTAATAAATATTGACAAGACTTCTATGTTCTGCTAAGACCATCTCCAACGGTACTCCAAATTTCACTCTAAAATAGAGTTTGGAGCAAAATTTTCTCCAACCCTACTCCATATCTCACTCTAAAATGGAGTAAAAAATGGAGTTACTCTAAATATGGAGCAAAAAAATAGAATTACTCCATTTTTTAGTCATGACTCCATTTTGGTAGAAAAAATAGAGTAAACTTGGAGTAAAACACAACTCCATTTTGGAGTTACTCTAAAATAGAATAAAATATAGAGTTATACATTGGAGATGTCCTAAGGACTCTTAAAAGATGTATTGGATTGCATGATGAGGCATTTTTGCCTCTCTAAGGACTATCCCAATACGCAATTTGAGACTATATTATGTTCAAGGAAACTAAACATAAAGACTGTCTCTTACCTTCTCAGATTCATAGGATGCTTAATGTATGGATGCATCGTCTCTTAGTCTTGTAGGAAGATTGCTACTCATATCTTTGGTTATTCCAGAACAAATGGGTTTATGGAGCTCCACTGTCTTCCTCCCTAAGAAGGTGATTCAACTTATAAACATCTTGACAAGTTCCTTTCTTTGGCATGGTTGTATCATGGAACCTACAAGTGCTAAAGTTGCCTGGTCAAAGTTGTATTACTTAAAAATAGAAGGAGGATTAGGCTTAAGATCTTTAATCCTTGGAATGACATGTGTGGTTTTTTAACGGATGAGAAAAGATGAAGCTATAAACATAAAGAACACGACACAGTTTTAACATGGTTCACCAACGATGTGTTGGCTACCTCCACGGGTAAAGGAAACCGATTTACTAAAGGAGGCAGAAGGTTCAGAAAACTCAAGTATTCAACGGTTTCCAACTTAAACCTCCAATTTCTTGGGTTTCCACTTTAAACCTTCAAGTTAAATATTTTTCCAAAACAAAATTTCAAGTTGCATAAGTGTGCTTAATCGAGGGTTGACTAATGGTCAACAAGATTGACTAAAGGTCAATCTTCGATTGAGCACACTTTATGCAACTTGAAAATTTGTTTTGGAAACATAATTAACTTGAATGTTTATAGTGGGAATCCAAAAAGTTGGAGGTTTAAGTTGAGAACCGCTGAATACTTGAGAGGTTTTTATGAAAATTTTCCTATTAAAAATGATATACTTTATTTATATGATTATATAGATATGGATAGTAAATCATAAAATTTTATAATAGCCGGATTTGGATCCAGTTTTACCAAATTCGATAAATAAATTTTTGGATCCCAGTTTTTAAATATCCATGAATATCCAAATTCGTTTCAAACTATATATATGTGAAAATTTGAATGACAACTTTGATCTTTTAATTGGTATATGAGAATGCATATTATGTGAAGCAAATTATGGTATCACAAAATGTTAACATATTCATCTTAATCTTCGAAAAAGAGAAGGGTTAAAGTCCCCCGAAAAAAATTATACTGAACTCAAGTTAGAGAGGTAATATTGAGAGTGACTATAAAAAAAAGAGAAACCAGAGGAAGATAGAAATTTAAACCGATCCAATATATGGTTCAACATGTTGCATTAATGAGAGAGAGAACAAGAGAGATAGAGAGGGAAATATGTGTAGAAAGAGATTATTAGTATATCTTATAAATACGTTAGAAAATCAAGATATCCCAAATAATTAATTGATTAACTACATGAATTTTTTTCCTGAAAATGACTTGACACTGATGCAACTATAAAAAATTGTGTATACTAATATTCAAAAATCAATAAACCTACATAAATATCTATAAACCAAATTTGATTTAAAGTTTTAATTGATATAGTAATTCTAAATAACATAAAATAATTAAATAAAAATAACCAGTATTGTAACAAACTAAAAAACAACTAATAGAAAGCATATAAAGCAAAAAAAAATTTACATACAAGCAATTAATCTTTTTCTTATTTCTTTCCACTAGTTTTTTTGTGATGTAAATATTATGTTCTCTCCAAATATGTTCCTTGTAGTCAACACTTGAAAATATAAAATTTATTAAAAAGGTTTTAAATATATGGGAAAGATACCGAAAGACTATATGGATGGATGAATGATTAAAAAAGAAAATATAATAATAAGAACTAAAAGTCTAAGACTGCAAGCAATTTTTGCTAGCAAAGATATAGTAATAGACAAATTAAAAATTAGTTAATTCTCTGAAACAACTTTAAAATACACTTAATTTGAAACAAATGATGTAACTAATTTCATAAAAGAGATTATATTATGGAATATTTTTTTGACTGCTACGTCCTGTGTGTGTATTCACAAAACTAGTAGTTTTCTAAGAACCAATAATCGTAAAAATCATAATATTGGCAGATATTAAGTAATTATTTTTCAAGAATATATTAAAATAATAGAAAAAATTCAATTCATTTTCCTTAAAATTAAATTTTCAGATATTCTTACTGCAAATTGATATATAAAAGTATATATATATATTAAAAATAAAGTTATATAATTTTCAAAATTATCTATCAAAACATATCAAGATGCAGATAATCATTTTTTAAATAGAGGGATGCGGATTTGAAATAGCCAGATCCATATCCGATGAACTTCATTATCTGATTTCGTGAAGCACCAGCACGTCATATCTCAAATCCCAAACATGTAAACCATATTTAATTATATGGTTCTCTTTAATTTTTATATTAAAAATCAGCATGGTTCTAATCACAAACATCTACAGTATTAGAAAAAAAAAATCAAAACATTACATTAATGTCAGACAAAGGGAGTGGGGGGGGGGGGGTTGTATTGAATTAAGTTACAGTAATTTGAATTTTAATAAGATTTTAGATGATTTTGATGGTTTAGTTTAAAATTCTCTGGAAATCCAACTATAACTATGGAATTTGAGTATTTGTATTTTTAACTAGGAAATCCTCTGAAATTCTTTGAAATCATTAAAATCTCAATGTTTATTTTTTTCTAATAAAATGGATTTTAAGAGATATTTATAAATTCTTCATCCAATAATATTGGATTTTAGAGAGCTTTTTAAAATCCATGTTTGAATGACAGAAGATTTGTTATTGTAATTCAAATCACTCCAAATGCTGAGTTAAACAATAAGAGGAAATCCATCGATGAGATAAACAAGACCAAATTACATAAATTTCATATTTAACAGATTATAATTAAATGAATTAATCGAAATCGTAGCTGTTATTTTATTTGCACATATGATATAGTGGCATACCTTTGATGAAATGTTGAAGAAATTCAAGATCTCCTATTTGATGCGATCTATTCTCACACAAATTTTCATCAAATATAATATTATTTTTATATTTTTGTTTTTCTAAGAGATACGGCACAGTGAATACAAAATATGTTATTGAGTTTATGAACCTTATATATACAACAACGAATAACCTAGTTTAAAACGATATCGTATAGGCGGAAGATATCATAAATTTTAAAAGGTTGTACCTACAGAAAATGGGCCATTTTATATATTTATGATAATTTTTATAACTTTAAAAATAATAAGTCATAATTATGTTAAACAAAATCTATATAAAATTTCTCAGTACACTATTCTTGATGAACTTCTTATATTTCTATGTGCAAACTTATTCATCAAATTTGTATAGTTAAGTTCTCAGTCATACTTTTTGGTGAAACCTTAAAAACAATCTAGTCAGTTTTCAGTCAGTTTTTTCCTGCAATATAGTAGATCATAGATAAGACTTTATAAATTTTAACTTTGAAAACTTTCTTTTACAAGGAAATTAAAACTTGAATCGTCTATCATTATTATGCTTTATGCAATCCATGTAATTGGATAACAACTTTCCATGATTTCAGATTATTCAATATCTCACTACCTTCTTAATCTCTTCTGGTGAAGCTACTCTTAAACCATTGAGGTATAACAACACAATAACAGTACTGAATTTGCAGGCGAATGGACTCAAAGTCGAGGTTCCTTTAAACAGATTTCCTCTTTAAAGTTGTAATTAAAAAGATTTCTTCTCAAGTGTTCTGTTTATAATGTATGTGATCATTATTTTCAGGGAGCTGCTTGTCTAGCTCGAAGCTGAAACGTAGTTAATGAAGATTTAACATCCATAGATTTAAGATTCAACAAAATTCGGGTAAATGCATACAAAATTCTTGCTTTTGTTTCTTAATATCTCAGCTTTAGATAAAATAATATCTCAAAAAAATTGGAACTACAGGGATCATCATATTCATATCTCATTTTTGGAACAACAACAAAAATGATAAAAAAAAAAACTGATTATTCCATTTTACGGTAGCTTTATATACAACATATCAGTGTGATCTACTTAAACTCGCAAAGCTTGAGGCTCCTCTACTTCTCCAGCTTTTAGAAAAGCTGAAAATCAAACGCAAACACATAATTATTTTTAATCTCTTGTGTCTTTGTCAATGTTTATGCATCTTTAAATTCTAGTTTTTTTACCTCTCTTCTTAAGCTTGTTCCTGAAACCTCTTTTCCTGCTGAATGCAGTTTCCTGAATATTTCATATAGACATCATAACACAAGAATGAATCACCAGAAGGAATATGCTATTGGTATTGCAAAAGAAGGTAGGTAGATTCTACTACGGATAATGATAAAACCCAAATTGAGTTCATTGATAGAATTTATACCACAGGCTGACCCGCCTGCACTGCTTGACGGATTGCTTCCACTAAATCACGGTTAGCCTCGGTGTATAGACTGGTCACCGTCCCATATTGCCCAGCTCTAGCTGTTCGACCTATCCTGTGAAGGAAATCCACTGCAGAGCTAGAAAAATCTGCCTGCAATAACCCCAAGATTCACAAAATGGATTTAGAAAGCTGAGTACTTTGAAGAGGGTGTGAGTTGAAATCAGAAAAATAGTAACCTGAATAACGTGTGAGACGTTAGGAACATCAACTCCACGGGCAGCAGCATCAGTGCAAACAAAAACACCGCCGTTTTCTCTGAAATCAGCTAATATATTAGCACGTTCTTCAAGAGTATGGTTCTTGTGGTAACGATAACACTGGATCCTAGCTTTCTCCAATATATCAGCTACTGCTTCAACAGCCTCAACGGTATTTGCAAACACCATCGTCCTGTCTGTGATGTTGTTGTTGTTGCTTACAGCCTCTAGAAGAGCATCAACTTGTGTGTCTACTGTGACTTCAACCCATTTCTGCTTTAGTCTGCAACATAGCAAAAACAATGACAACTCTGAGTTCGAGAGTTACGAACTAATACTAAGTAAATAATCAAGACAAGTACATTGCCAACCAAGAGCTTAAAATAATTCATGTCTTCATCTTTGACCTTTATTGTGATACATATATATGACTTGAATCAACAATTTAAAGGTGTGAGTGATGCGGAAAAGATGTACATTACTTTAAAGAAGATGAAAGGGTTTAGCTTTCACCTAGGACTGTTTCGGTGAAGAAAGTTTCCGCTAACCCAGATAGCATCTGGAAACATATGTTTCAACAATCCACCAGCAGTCTTCTTTCCGTTAACTGGAAGCGTGGCTGCAATAAAAATATACTGCTTACTACGGCTATAGACCTTTCTTACTCTTCTCCAGCCCTTTTTGGTATCTGACCCAGTTTCAGTTTCAACAGTAGGCATTTGTTCTCTATCATCGACATACTCGACTTCTTCTTCCTCTTCCTCAGAAATAGATCCGATTTCTGCATCATCCTCAATTTCTAGATCAAATTGGGCTAAAGTGGCATCAATCTCCATTGGTTTGCCATCTTGGGATAAAGCCAAACGAGACACTTGTTTCTCATCAAACCGCATCAAGTTTATCAGACGAATAATCTGATTCTGGAAGCTTCCACACAGAAGCATATCAGCTTCATCAAAGACCTGCAAGTGATCTAAACATTCAACAGGACATCTGAAATTCCAAAACTGCTCAGAACACAATACAACACAGCTCTAAACAAGAAACCATACCACATATTTGACTGATCGAAGAAACTCTACACGCCTGTTTCTTTTTGGCTCAATGTTATTCAGAAGAGCAGCAGGTGTCGAAACAATAATGTCAGGCTGTTTATCTGGCCAACCCTGCAGCAAAATGTAACTTCAATACTCAGCTATAATCGTACAGATACACACACAAAGTCAGATAGATATTTGTTTCTCGGCATGAAATGGTTACCTGTGACCCACAAACAGCTTCAGCTCTGAGAAGTGGATTACCATCCTCTCCAAGAAGACCATTAACCATCCGAACCACTTGTTCACACAGCATCACATTTGGACACAGAATCAGAGAAATGTTCTTAAGTGGAATCCGCCTTTCATTTCCATTCACATGCTCGGAATCAAGAGCGGTGTTGGTCAATCGATCGATTATTGGAGCAAGATATCCATGTGTCTTACCACTACCGGTTTCTGCTGCAACAATCACATCTTTCCCGGACAATATAGAAGGTATGCAAACAGCCTAATAGGCAAAAACAGTAAAGAATCAGTCTCCAGATTCACAATAAAACACTTGAGAACCAACCTATTTCTCAATACTTCAAAATCCAAAATTTCTCAAAACTTCAAAATCCAAAATTCAAAACACATCATTTCACAATCAACAAGTGCTTCACCAAGTTCTCAGATTCACAATAAAACATTTGAGAACCAAACCAATTCCTTAAAACTTCAAAATCCAAAATTTCACAAAAACAGCCTAACAGGTAAAACAGTAACGAATCAGTCTCAGATTCACAATAAAACATTTGAGAACCAAACCAATTTCGCAAAACTTCAAAATCCAAAGTTTCACAAAAATAGCGATTAAAACATCATTTTCCAATCAACAAGTGCTTCACCAAGTTCTCAAATTCACAATAAAACATTTGAGAACCAAACCAATTTCTCAAAACTTCAAAATCCAAAATTTATCAAACTTTAAAACCCAACATTTCACAAAAAACAGCAAAATTAACACATCATTTCACAATCAACAAGTGATTCACCAAATTCTCTGCCAAATTCTCGAGATTTGAAAACTTTACCTGAGTAAGAGACGGTCTATCAAACCCAGAAGCTCGAAGAGCAACAGAGACTGTATCCGATAACCCAAGAGACTTCCAAGAAACAGCATGGTCCGCGAAGAACGTATCATTACCCTTTTTCTCTACTTCAGCTTCGGTAGCAGACGCAAACCCACGAACCCATTTCCCGTTAGATCGATTGAGAGAGAACAAACGGAAAGACGCAGAAGAACCATAAGCGAGAGCAAACGAGACCTTGAGCTTCTGAGATAAGAGCTTCGGCGCCGAGGAAACTCCACACAAATGAAGCACTGAGACGGAGCGTGAGAGAATCATGGGAGTTTCACAAATTAAATCTACCGGAAATTTATCATGAAAATTGAATCACGGCGGATAAGATAGATAAACCTAATCCAAAAGGGTTTAGGCAATTAGGCCCTAAACTTTAGGGTTTAAGCAAAAATGAGATTCTGATTCAGAGAAGAAACCTCTGTTATACAGTATTAACGACGTATAGATATTAAGTATGAAACGACGACGTATAGATATTCAGTATTAAACGATGCCGTAGTAGGCATGAGAAGTTATCAAGCTCGAAGTTATCTTGTATACAGTATATATCGCAGAGAGGAGGATTTTGGTCACGACCTTACTTGTGTTTGGCTCGTACGTTGTTATAAAAAAATCCACAGGGGACCAAACACTTCGAGAATACAAGAGGTTTTGGTTAAGGGCTTTATGTCGGATCTTCTTACCAAATTCTTTTTTTTTGCCCCTGACTTATATTCTTACCCCATAATGTTTTGGAATTGCAAACAAACCCTTGTTTTCTCTTCACCCTTCTGTTTCCACACCTTCTTTTACAGACTTAAAATTTTGGCTCATATCCTCTTCATAAATTTTGGCTCATATCCTCTTCATTCTTCAACAACCATTAATCATTCCGCAATCGTGAGAGTTTTCGTTTTGTCCCTTTGTTATTGTGTTGAATTTTTTTTTTGAAATTCATTGGAGTTTTTTTTTGATACTTGAACCGATGATTGATGAACAAAATTTAATCCAAAAGGGCATGTGAAGTTGTTTACTTTGTCTCATATCGGTAAGTTGGAGAAAAATTATGTTGTTTATATAGAAATCGCAGAGAGGAAGGTTTAGGTCACGATCAGTGGCGGAGCTAGCAAAAAAATTTACAAGGGTCAGTTTTAATTTATAATGTATCATGAACAAATTTTACAGAGGTCGTTTAGCTAAATTATCAATATTTTACATATTTTTCTTTAAAAAATATAAATATATAAAAAATTTTGAATTTTATATGGGTCATTTGACCCACCTACCAATACTGTTTCCGTCACTGGTCACGACATTACTTGTGTGTTTGGCTCGTATGTAGCTAATCTAGGTTTCAATTTGTCAACTCTTCCTGATTTTTTTCTTCTTTTAAAATGTTTGGTTTTTTACATTTTTTGGGCATTACAAAAATCTCTACTTTTTATTAAAAAAAATATTTAGAGGTTCTGGGCCAAAACATGTAATCCCCTGGGCATGTAAAGTCCAAAACCATACCATGTAATATTAGTTTTATCTCAAACGTCATTTGATCATGTGACTTCTAGGCTTTTCCTAAAACTCCTTTACCAGTCGAGCTAACGACACTTTGTAAAAAAAACCCTGTTTACTTTTGAGCCACGGTTAAATCTCTCCGCTATTGTGAGATTTTTGTTTTGTCCATTTGTTATTGTCTTGAATTTTGAAATTCATATGCATTTTCATTTTTAATTCTTGGGTTTTGTTCAAGAGATGAAGAAATTTAAAGACCGTCTTATATTGAAGCTTTTACCCGATGATGTTGTATGAGACAATGCACTATGTACATTTTTATGTTGACTTCATGAATTAGGGATGATTGTCATTATAGTTTTGAGTTATGTTGTATATTTTCAAGTTCAAACTCAGTTAGACTATCATATTAGCATGATGTAGATGCTTAGTTTCAGTGAATTCTGAGGCTTATATTTTGGACTTATGGAACGTCTCTAGGGCTAGTTGGATATATTTTCTCTAGAATTACTGAAACATTCAGGATTGGTTTGGCGTTTATGTGTTCTTGCAAAACATTGAGCTATAGTTATAAATCTAAGGATTATGAGACTCTTTTCTAGCTTCGAATATACGGAGCTGTTTGGTTCGGAGCTTGACAAGGTCAAAACATGTCTTGCTTATCAATAAAGAATATTTTGATTTGGAGAGAATGTTAGGAGCTGTTTGGTTTAAGAAAACTAGTATATGTGGTTGTAACTAGCTTTCAAGGCATAAGCCTCAATAGAGTTCACAATGCGTGAGTTAATCAGAATGGCATAAAAAGAAAAACATGTATTATTTACTAACTCAAGAACTAAGAGTCATAAAAGCAAAAACAATGAAGAAAACACAGAAACTTGACTCTTATGCACGCTCACATGAGTCAGGCGAATCATCACGGCTATAACACTAAGATGAGAATAACTGTTACCACACATTCACTAATAAGGGAAAAAGCGTTGCAATTTCCAAGTAAAAAGCAGACTTAGTTCTCCGAGTGTTTAGTTGAATAAGGCGATATGCAGAGATGGATTAATACTACATTTATCATATTAGCGCACCTGATAGTAGATCTTATTAATCTAGTCATTGTGAAATATTTGCGTCAAGAGGTTGCAACATGAGAGACGTGTAAGAGTCAATAAGTTGACGATCAACAGGGACACATGTGTAGCACAGCGTGTGAAAGGCGCGTGAAACTCAATAGAAAACAAGGTGAATAACCTAAGTGGTGCTGACGTGGCAGCAAGGAATTGGAGCTGGCAGGAAGCTGTTATATGAGATCGAGTATCCATGATATGGAGATCAGAGGATCCTAACAATAAGGAAAGAGGTTATACACAATCCATGGGAATGTGTATAAGACGGAAAAGAAGGGTTTTGTGTTAAGTACCCTTCAGAGAGAACAAGTCACAAGAAATTAGCCGCGTGAGAGGATTAGCCACGTGAGAGGTTAGGGTTTTTGGTGAGTGTTGTATTGTCTTAGTTACACAGCTGTTGCTGTTTTTAGGTTGGGAAGATTAAGAATTGATCAGTGTCAAGTTGCAGTAGCAAGTTCGTGTAATCCTGATTAGATAGATCTGAAGGATTGTCTAAGTGATTCTTAATAAAAGGCAAATAGTGTTTTTGCATTTCTGTGTGTTCTACCTTCAGTCTCTGTGAAACAGATCTTTCAATTGGTATCAGAGAGGGACACCTTCTAGAAGCCTATTTCTACATCAGGTGAAGATCCTGTGGAAAACAAGGAGACGATGAAGGAACTGGTGGCTGTTCAAAAACCCTTGCTGCTTCACTCAGGAAACTTTGGTCATTGGAAGGCTCAAATGTGACACATCATTCGAGGACTTGATGGAGATGCGTGGACTGCAGTCGAACAGGGTTGGACAGCTCTGACTGTTTTATCTGAGGATAAATCAGGCAATAAGGTTTCTACTGATAAACCTAAAAATCAATGGACTGAGACAGAGAAGAGCCTATCAAAATTCAACTCAAAAGCCATATCAGCAAAATTTGCTGCTGTGGATCTCGATGAATTTGGAATTATCCAAGGTTGTGAGTCAGCAAAAGAGGCTTGGGATACACTAGTTAATCACTTTGAAGGGGACACTAGCATCAGAAGAACTTGTATTGATCATCTCGCTTCTGATTTTGAAAACCTCGAGATGTCGCCTGATGAATCTGTTGCAAGCTTCACCACAAAACTGAACACTATAGCTAACGAGTCAGCGGTGTTGGGAAAGAAGTACAAGGATAAAAAAACTTGTGAAAAAAGCTTCTCAGATGTCTTCCACCCAATTTTGCTGCACACAAGCTGTGGTGAAGTACTCAATGGATAGAGACACCATAAAATTTGTTGGTCTGCTCAAAGCAGAGGAAATGGAGGCGAATGCTGATCAGAAAACATCTCAGAAGAGTATTGCATTTGCTGCCGCGGATGAAAACAATAGGATGAGTCAGTGTGAGGAAAACCTCAGTTTGCTGGCAAATAATTTTAACAAGATGTTGAAGAGAGTTGAGAAAGGTCACAAAAGTTTTCCAAGTTTTCAAGAAATGAGGGGGATAAGGGAAATTATCGTAGCTCGAGAACAGAAGGAGATAGAGGTGGAAGAAAAAGAGACCTTCAATGTCACAAAAGTTTTCCAGGTTTTCAAGAAATGAGGGGGATAAGAGAAATTATCGGAGCTCAAGAACAGAAGGAGATAGAGGTGGAAGAAAAAGAGACCTTCAATGTCATGAATGCGAAGGCTTTGGTCACTTCAGAGGTGATTGCCCATTGACCAAGCGAACAGAGTTAAAATGTCCTGACTGTAAAGAGTTTGGTCACACTAGAAGTGAATGTCCAAACACCTTTAAGTCAAAAGACAAATCCACGATTGTCTTTGAGGATACTGACTCTGAAGATGAGGAGGAAGAAAGTGAGAATCCCATGCTAAACTTCGTTGCCTTTGCTGCTGAAGGAGAAGAAAGTGTTCGAACACCAACCTTGGAATCAGAATCAGAGTCGGATGAAGAGGAGATTGACCCAAAAGTTGAATACAGGAAACTGTACGACAACTGGGTGAAAATAAGCACCGAGAATCTGCAACTGATCAAAGAAAAAGCTCTCATGAAGACGCAGATTAACATTCTTGAGATGGAACAAGGCTCAACACCTCAGGAGAAGGATCAGTGTGCAACAAAGATGCTTGAAGTTCCAGATGCTGAAGCAAATAAGATCAAAGAGGAACTTGTAGCTGAACAGAAGAGAAGACGAGAGTTGGAAGATAAACTGGAAAATCTGAGAGAAGTATGCCATCAAGAAAACGAGAAGGCCAGAACGCTGCAAGGTCAACTGATAGAAAATCACAAGAAGATCAGAATGCTGAACACTGGTGTAGAGAATCTCGATCAGATACTGTCTGCAGGTATACCTCCTAAGAAGAATTGGTGTCTCGGATACACAGGAGGATACCAAGCAGGGGAAATCTCTTCCACTCCTGGAACGCTTTGGGGTTTTGTCCATGGTGGAATATCTGTCAGTGAACTCTCTAGTCAACATGCCTCTTTAAAAGAAACAGTTAAACCTTGTATTCCGAAGGAAACTCTCCAGGTCGTGAGTGCGAGTACACTAAAACTAGGTGGAAAAATGAAGGGAACCTGTTTCTTCTGTGATAAGCGTGGTCATAAGAAGAGAAACTGCTACAAATTCAGGAACAAAGTAAAACAAGCTTGGAAACGTCATCTCTGCTATCCTGAACCGAAGTTCTACGGCAAGATGTGGATGCTAAGAAATTGTTGTATGACATGTCTATTCGAGATGAGAAAGCTGAAGCTGCCGCAACAAAACTTAATCTTGTCTGCAATCTTGCTCACATTAGTCTCGAAGTGCTGGATGTTGTAAGTAATGTGGCTTATACCTCGTCCAAAGTGGAAACAGTAAATGCCTGGTATTTTGACAGTGGATGTTCCAGGCACATGACTGGTAATCAGGACTACTTTGACAGAATCAAACACATCAATGGTGGTCAAGTAACTTTCGGTGATGGTAGTCAATGGGAGATTCTTGGGGTTGGGAGACTAATGGAAGAAAGCCAACCTAGCTTGATCAATGTCTACTATGTTGAAGTTTTGAAAGCTAATGTCATAAGTGTGAGCCAGTTGTGTGACGAGGGATTGAAGGTTGTCTTCACACGAGTCGATTGCAAGGCTGTTGATGGGAATGGAAACACTGTGCTGTACGGAGTGAGGTCTAGCAATGATTGTTATATGCGGAGTGTGTCAAATCAATGTTTTTCTGCAAAAGAGTCTCAACTTGACTTGTGGCATAAGTGGCTTGGCCATAAGAACACTCGTGGTTTGACCAAGCTGGTGAAGGCTGAAGTTGTAAGAGGGATTCTCTCATTGGAAGTCTCAATAGATACTGTGTGTGAAGCATGTCAGAAGGTAAAGCAAGTAAAGGTTCAGCACAAAGCATTGAATGAAACAAGGTCACAAAAAATCCTGGAGTTAGTCCACATGGATTTAATGGGACCTGTTCAGACTGAAAGTGTGAATGGAAAGAGATACATATTTGTCTTGGTAGATGATTTCTCCCGGTACACCTGGATCAGGTTTCTGCGAGAGAAATCCAATGCAGCTGAAAGTTTTAAGATACTTGCTCTCCAACTCAAGACTGAAAAAGGTTTGATCATTCAGATTAGAAGCGATCACGGTGGAGAATTTCAAAATGGTGTGTTTGAGAAGTTCTGCCAAAGCCAGGGAATCAGACATCAGTACGCAGCACCAAGGACACCTCAGCAGAATTGTGTGGTGGAGAGGAAAAATTGAACACTGCAAAAAATGGCTAGAGCTATGCTCCATAGATATAAGGTTTCTCCACGATTTTGGGCTGAAGCCATCAATATGGCATGCTATATCATCAACTGGGTCTATGTCAAACAGGGCACTAAGACCACCCCCTATGAGATCTGGTATGGGAAAACCCCAAACCTAAGCTATTTCCACATCTTTGGCTGTGTGTGTTACATATTGAATGTCAAAGAAAACCTTGGAAAATTTGATTCAAGAAGTGACACGGGTATGTTTCTTGGTTATGCTACCAACAGTAGAGCTTTTCGAGTCTATAACTACCAGACCAAGATTATTGGTGAATGTATCAATGTGGTCTTTGATGATAATAGCAAATGCACACTCGAAGAGTTTACGTCTGAAGATGTGTCTCACACAGAAACGAGTAGAGAACCCTTTGTCTCGGAATCAGTTGATCACATGGCTGAGCATGAGAAATCGTTAAGAAACAAGGACGGTCCAGAAGGCAGTGGCCAAGTTGAGGTTCACATAAATCACTCAGCTTCTGATGTGATTGGAGATGTTCATGGTGGGAGGATCACGAGAAACAAGCAGATTGATTTCAAAGCCATGCTCAAACTGGCCTGTTTATCTCCTTCACTGAACCTACTAATATTGAGCAAGCTCTGCAAGACGAGTTCTGGGTAGCTGCGTGTCATGAAGAGCTTGAACAGTTTGTACAATTGGATGTATGGGATCTGGTTCCTTCTCCGGACAATGTCAACATTGTTGGAACAAAGTGGATTTTCAAAAACAAAATAGATGAGGAAGGAAATGTCATCAGAAAAAAGGCTAGGCTGGTTGCTCAAGGGTATTGTCAGATCGAAGGTGTTGACTTCGACGAGACATTCGCACCGGTTGCAAGACTGAAATCTATTCGACTGCTATTTGGTATAGCGTGCAAAACAAACATCCTGCTCCATCAAATGGATGTTAAGAGCGTTTTTCTAAACGAGATTCTTCAAGAAAAAAATATACGTTGCTCAACCTAGAGGGTTTGAAGATCCTGCCTTTCAATCCCGTATACAAGCTCAACGAGCTCTGTACGAATTGAAACTAACTCCTAGAACTTGGTATGAGCGGCTCGCTACCTTTTTACTTCAGGCTGGGTTCTCGAGAGGTGGTGTTGACCTGACCTTATTTGTTCAGTGTGTCAAATAGGACATCTTGATTGTTCAAGTATATGTTGACGACATCATATTTGGAGCAACTCATCCGAACTTGGTGAATCAGTTTGTGTCAACAATGAAAACTGAGTTTCAAATGAATATGGTAGGCAAACTGAGCTATTTTCTGGGCTTGTAGATCAAGCAAATCTCTGAGGGTATATTCGTTTCCCAAAGCACATACGCCAAGAACCTGGTAAAACGGTTTGATATGCAAACCAGCCGAGTTTCCAACACACCCATGAGCACCACCAGTAAACTGTCTCGAGATGACGATGGACCGAAGGTAGATGAAAAACTCTACAAAGCTATGATCGGGAGCCTGCTATATCTCATCGCAAGTCGACCAGACATCTATCTGAGTGTGGGTTTATGTGTTCGATATCAAGCAGCACCTCGTGTGTCACATCTGACTGCAGTCAAACGAGTGATAAAATATGTTAAAGGAACTCTTGATTATGAAATTTATTACTCAAAAAATACCAACCTTAATCTCGCTGGGTATTGTGATGCAGATTGGGCAGGGTGCTTGAACAATCAGAAAAGTACTTCAGGTGGGTGCTTCTTCTTGGGAAACAACATTGTTTCATGGCACAGCAAGAAGCAAAACTGTGTTTCACTATCAACTGCGGAGGCTGAGTATGTGGCCCTTGGAAGCTGCTGTACACAACTGCTGTGGAGGAGACAAATGCTCAATGATTACGGTATCCACACAGACTCTTTCCTTGTTCATTGCGACAATAAGAATGCAATTGACCTGACTAAGAATCATGTCCATCATTCATTGATACACACCATCACTTTGTTCGAGAATTGGTTTAGGATAAACTTGCTGTCATAGAACATGTTGCATTTGAGCATCAACTTGCTGATATCTTTACAAAACCACTTGATCTCAACAGATTTTTGTATTTACGAAAGGCATTAGGGATCTGTGAGAACTAAGACCGTCAGAAACAGGGGGAGGGGACATGTGTCATGTACAGTCTGGCTGTTAAATAAAACCTCCTGAGAGCAAGTCGTCCCCATAAGTGTTGTGTCTATGTTGATGATCGTGCATGTACAGTACTGACTCGATGAGAAGGTCACTCAGACTGGACTAAGATGCAATCACATTTTATGTCTGGATCTGATCACTGACCGGATTGAGCATAAGACCTCTAACTGATTCTTAAAGTGGCTGTGTGGTCTCTGTTTCATATTTGTCGGTTTTTTGGTCTCAGGTGGGTGTGAATGCTCCTCAGTCGAGGGTAAGCAGCACTAAAGTGTGACAAGGGTGCCCACAGAGTTTCTACATCAGAATCAGGCCAACAAAAAGAATACACATACGCAAGATAACCCTCAGCTAATGCCAATACAAATGTGGTGCGTGTGTGAATGCTCCTCAGCTAAGGGTATGCAGCACAATCTCAAAATAGCTTGGTTCTGATATGTGAAATTCTGTGATCATCTCGTATAAGGGACCACACACGTCTGACGTTGAAGTGGACCATTGAGGATCTATGTTATGTCAAGTTCTCAGTTGTACATATGCAAGATTGTCTGATTTGGGACCAGTCTTTTTACGGTCGATTAAGAATGTGAAAGCTCCTTGGCTAAGGGTATGCTGCACTCTTGGGCTCTCAGGTTGATTTTTTATAAATATCTTCTTAATCCGTGATCAGATCTTAGTGCAGTGTCCCCCCCCCGTGCAACTCTCACAGATCACTTCTGTGAACTTATGGTGTGTGTTACTCGGTCATGTGGTATGTGTCTCATTCTTAGCTCAGATGTACATGTGTTCTTGATAAGCATAGGGACCTTGTTCCAATTTTTCTCTAAGTATGGTGTTGTGTTCGTATGTGTTGCAATAATTTCGTTGTTGGGCTTGGGCTATGTCATTTGGTTTTTTGGGCCTACAGCCCACGTGTGTCGCTGATGCTTGTCTCAAGTTTTTTCTAGGGTTTGTGTTTCCCGCTTGAATAAAAAGGTCCCCTGATGGTTCATGTGCCACAAAACCTAACTGTGTGTCACAGCTTCTCCCTCTCACACTCACTGAAATCAACTCCTCCGCGATGCAGCGCAGCATTCGATTAGCCACTGCCAAGCTCCTCGCCTCTGCCATTGAGGCGTCTCGCCGCAGGTCTCCGATAGATGAAGAAACCCTCGCCGAAGCTCTTTTGCGCCTCATGGATAAGCGAAAGGCTCTACAGCGGTCTGGGAAAATCCCCATCAAAATTCCAAGTGCCGAGAAGGAGGAGAGCGATGACTCCAGTCGTGCTGCTGAATTTCATCTGCTATTCGCTGGCTTGTCTGCTCCTCCCAACAAATTTGAGAACCCTTTTGGTCGATCCGATGATGAGATGGAGGAAGCCTTTGCAGATGATCTCGATGATTTCGTCGATCTTCGTGAGCCCAGACATCCTCTGTACCTGGATCTCGAGTCGAGATATGCTGCAAATCGACGGGAACAACTTGTCAAAGACCGCGTGCATCCGGAACTCACCAGGCCTCGTCGCCGACTGCACGAAAACTTCTCTTCTCTCGCTGTGCAGGAGAGGTTTGTCTCGTTTCTTGTTCGGCCCTTCCACAACCAGAAGTATCATCCTTTGGATGACTCTAAGCTTATGGAAGCTCGGAAGATCTTGGATGATACCAGTCTGATCTATACCATCCTGGATGTGGAGCCTTACCGTCCTACTATTGTGCACGAGTTCTACGCCAATATTGGTGATCTGGAGTATTACAATGGGACCAATCTTGTTTACATTCGTGGCTGCATGTTTGAGTTCACCCCTGAAGTTATCAATAAGATATTCATCGTCGACGATTCTCTTTTATATGGTGATTGGGAGCAGATCCATATTGATGAAGCTGTGAATTTGGTCTCGGGTGGGCGCAAGAGTCGCTGGAAAGGCTTTCGGTCTCGCCATCTAACTCCTCTCTATGGCGTGCTCTACAAATTGTGTTGCTGCAATTGGATGCCTATGACTAACAACACTACAATGGTCAAAGAGAGGATTCGACTCCTCGCCTACATCATTCGGGACGAAAATTCAACTTCGGGAAGATGGTGTATGATCAGATGTTGGCTGCTGCTTGAAATCCGGAGATGATTAACAACAAACTCATGTTTCCGAATCTCATCTTCCAGCTCCTTTGTTTTCAGCGTGTGGTACCTGGTCACCGAGGAGACCGTTCTTTGGAAGGATTCCCCATCCAAATTACATTGGATCCAAAGGATGGACGTGGTTCTGAAGATGATGAACCTCAAGCAGCTCTGTCACTTGCAGCAGACCTGGACCAGCTTGCCACCTTGCTCAAACGCATTCAACTGCATGTTAAAGGTAAGTATCTCTCTTGCGTCTTCTGGGTTGGACTGTCTTGTTGTATTTTATCTGAATATGCACTCAAGCAGGGAGATAGTACGCCAAAATGAGTTTCTCATCAGGACAGGCATGGTCGGAGCAAGGAAGAGCACACACTGAGGGGGAGCAGGGTGATGAGTCCGAGGATGAGGATGGCTGGGCAGCAAACTAGAGTGTTGCTGTTTATTTTGGAAGTTGTTAAAACTCTGAAGTTTGCTTTCGTATTTCGGTTGTATTGGATCTTAAGTTCATTGGTTGATCTTTTGGACTGAATGTGTTGATGTTTTTGGATTATTCGATATGCTTTGAAATCTCCATGGCAGCTGTTGTTGTGGGCTTGTCTGTGTGTTGTTGTGTTTAAGCTCTTTGTGCAGGTTGTTTTGAGTGACATATTCAAATAAAAAGGGGGAGAATGTAAGAGTCAAGAATTGACGATCAACAGGGACACATGTGTAGCACAGAGTGTAAAAGGCGCGAGAAACTCAATACGAAGACAAGGTGAATAACGTAAGTGGTGCTGACGTGGCAGCGAGGAATTGGAGTTGGCAAGAAGCTGTTATGTGAGATCGAGTATCCAAGATATGGAGATCAGAGGATTCTAACGATAAGGAAAGAGGATAAACACAATCTATGGGAATGTGTATAAGATGGAAAAAAGGGTTTTGTGTTAGGTACCCTTCAGAGAGAACAAGTCACAAGAAACTAGCCACGTGAGAGGTTGGGGTCTTTAGTGAGTGTTGTATTGTCTTAGTTACACAGCTGTTGCTGTGTTTAGGTTGGATAGATTAAGAATTGGTCAGTGTCAAATTGCAATAGCAAGTTCGTGTAATCCTGATTAGACAAATCTGAAGAATTGTCGAAATGATTCTTAATAAAAGACAAATAACATTTCTGTGTGTTCTACCTTCAGTCTCTTTGAAACAGCTTTTACAAGACGTCCAAATTATTGCCTTGTAAATTTGTCGCAATGCTTGCTCTGCTCATTGTCAATGGAAAAGGCATACGATGATCATGTGTGTCACGATCATTTGATCATTTGAATTAGCAAATTTAAAGTATCTTCTTTTATATAATAAAAAGAAAAATATGTATTATTTACTAACTCAAGAACTAAGAGTCATAAAAGCAAAAACAATGAAGAAAACACAGCAATTTGACTCATATGCACGCTCACATGACATGAGTCAGGCGAATAATCACATAGTTTCTTTCTTTTTTGCATCATTGCATGAACATGCGATAGTGTGAATGTGACTCAGCAATAATTAGAAGAGATATTATGTTCTAATTAGTTTTTAGTGAGACACGGGAGGAGACGCTATCACTTACCCTTATAGAATCGCAACTTTTGTCTTCGGTTGGTTCTAAATCTTGGTTTTTCTTCCTTGAACCGAAGTTTCCCTGACGAAGATCATTGTTACTACTCTTTCCTGAAGGTCATAACTCATAAGTCAAGTGCTGAAATGCATTTTCTTGTGACGCAAGGCACATTTGGAGACGTTTCTATTTTTGGAACTTAGTTCTACCATCATGTTGTAGTGATTGTTACGTATATTAAAGACTTGCGCAAGACATATTTGGAGACGTTTTTGCGTACGTGTGTGGGTAAGATCGTTCTTTGTAATGTGTTCAATCCTTCCCGTTATATAATCAAATCAACTCCGAAACTGGCAGCTTCGATTCAGATTGAAACGATCATAAAACTCAACTTCTTGATTTATAAAAGAAAACAAAAAAACATAGTAATAAAATGTCTTTTATTCTATTTTTTCATTACCGAGATCTGCATAATCCAATACTTCCCAAGAGTGAACAACACCCTGGACAACGTCTTTAGGAGTAGTAGATTTGGCCTTCTCTTTGCTCAGCTCAGCTCTGAGATCTGCTCTAACGACATTACTTTAGCAGCAGAAGCAGCAGACCTGACCTTCTCCGTGTCCAGTTCAAGGTTGAGATTCTTGATGTGTTCCTCGATTTCTTGGAATCGAAAACTATTAGCATTTGTTTTCTTCCTCTCCGAGAGGACCTCATTTAGCTTTGTTTTCAACCAGCCTAGCTTGAAGCCAGCTTCTGTTAGCTCGATCAACTCGCTGTGAACATTGCTTAGCTCAGTCTCAGATAACCTATGTGGAGGCTTGTTCAGTGTCTCGATGAGACCAAGGAGGGTATTCATGTATGTTCTCCTCACCAATTGGTTCTTTAGTTTGAAATTCAAAGCAATGTTCGGGTGTTCCACGAAAATCCGACCCACTGAGGGTACCTGTCCACAAGAAAAAGATTATGCTATAATGCTAAGCAGTTCCAATCCTAGAAAAGGGAATTCAAAAAAAAACCACGAACTTGGAAACCACAAACATCCATTGTCTCCTTCCCAGTTACTTGTGCTTCATCAACTTCAACTACTTTTACTTCCACTTTAACGATCAGTTTGTTCTCCTCCAAAAATCCTTTTTCTTGAAGAGTTTTAAGAGGCACGAGCCTTCATTAAACCCCCATCCTGAGGCCTGAGCGCAGAACAATTTGCACGACGGTTGTGTAAAGATAAAAACAGAAAGATATAAAAATTTCTCTTCATCAATCATATAAGTATATATACATGGAAGATAAGTTAATTACCATGATATTCTGTGTTTTGTTAAATTTTACATATAATATAAATCTAACCAAAATTGCGTACGCTTCTTCATTCCGAGACATGGATCAGAGTCAAAGTTAAGCGTTTCTCGGAAAAGACCGTAAAAGCAACTAGCAATTGCATACACATGTGCCACTTGCCATATTAATTTTCATGGCTTCCAACTAAAAATCATTTAACAATGAGTAAATTAGTCCATTTCCATTAAATATTACTCATAATCCTAGTATACTCTCAATATGATATTCTTAATCAAATTTGTCGTCTAAATTATTTGATGAACAAATAATTTTAGTTTTCAATTTGACCATACACGTTTGTTACATATAATTTATGTCCTAGGTAATTTTTTGTCTTCTTTAATAATTAAAGTAGAAAAAGATTAGTAGAAAGATATTATTGACTTAAAAATAGTTCAGTACTCAAATTGAAGGAGCCCATATATATTGTTTTGTTGAAAATACTTAAAATAGACGGATATGGAAAGTGACCCAAATTTTCGACAACAAAAATATCAAATCAGGACAATAAGAGACGAAGAATCTCTCCAGAAAGCTTGAACGATTCCTCAATCTCTTCCAAACAATGATTCTTCTCTTCTATCGTCCACAACTGCGCAATCAATATAAAATATGCTTTAGAGTTAAAAAAAATCACCAAGCTTAATTTCTCATTCTTCGCACAGTTATCCTATATTATATACCTCAGCTACTTTGTTCAACTTTTCCCGCACGTTCTGCAACAATTCGGAAAGTTCACCGTCCCCATTTGTAGAACGCAAGTTCTTTATCGTCGAGTATCTTCTTAGATACCTGTTAAAACTTGTAAATCTTCAGAAAAAGATCGACTTTTAAGTGAGAATTTAGCACATAAAGCTTTTTTGTTTTACCTTTGTCCCAACCATTCGACCACCGGCGCTCTGTCCAAAGTAGATCATGTAGAAGTGACAGATGAATGCTTGAGGATCCTTCTCTTCTATATCCTTTAAATACTGAGCATATATTTTACCAGGGGTCATTGGCTCTGGAATGGAGTAACCTTGTTCCTTGAACCATTCCAAATCCTTGCCCAATCTATCTGCCCTTTCCAATCCTGTGTTCTTGAATTCAGCGTCTACATAAAAAACAGAGTTTATGACAAGGTTACACAAGAACGAGGACATGCTCTTTGCATATTGGTTTCTATTTCTTTTACAAGTGCCATGGGAAAGTTTAAGTTTCACTACGGGAAATTTTGGTTTGATGAACTAAAAAACTTTTATAATTTGAAAACTAACTTATGCTGTTAAGACTTTGAAAACTAATCCATGTTTCTTAAGTAATAAGACAAACAATTTTTTTAAAGTTGTCCACCAACAAACATTTAATCAGTTGCTCGCAGTATAAGCTTTGATGCACTTGTCAAAGTCACTAGTGACTCAGACTGTCATGTGATTGCACATGAGTTCCACCACCATTTTGACTATCCACTGGTTGATTTTCTAGTTTTATAACTTTATTCATCATTTTTGCTGATCCAATGCTGCAATTTTCTCTCAGCATTATATAACGTGAACATATTTTTAGAATATTTGTATCAATATATTAGACTAATGTTTCGTACCTTAAATAGTTTAGCCAATTTAAATCATATGGGTTCAATTTCCGTTATGTAGATACTTGTACTATAAACTGAAGTGCCTCAATGGTTTGAACTTGGAACAACTAATTTATTATATAAAGACTCAGTTGAGTCTCACAAAATTAACACATCAGCATCCATTTTTTTGACACATCAGATTAAAAAAAATTATGAGAGAATTAAATAATTAAATTATACTAATTTCGTTTTTAATTGAACATAGAAACCAAAAAAGAAATGCATATTAATTTATGGTTCATAATGAACTGCAAATTAATTTCCATTTTAGAAGGTGGAAAGATGGAATCTCAAACAATCTCCAATGCTTTCTATAATTGACTCAAAATTCCACAAGTCAATATGTAAGATTTTTTATTCTTCGTCTCCTCTTTGATTTATGGGTTTTTGAAAGTTGCATTAGATTCCTTGTATTGAATTCATTCTGGTTTTGTTTACATAGATATTGATTCATTTTCTTTGTATAAAGGCATACCTACCAATGACAAAGCTACAACCGAAACAAAGGGTTGAGACTTGAAGTTTCGGGCAGAAATCAACAAAAACAAAGAAGAACACAACACTGTTTGAGCATAAAGAAGAAGTACGACAACATGGAGAAGACACTTGGTGAGACTAGGAAGAAAGTAGAGGATAAGATGGTTTTGAAGGGAGGACTCGAAGTAGCAGAGAGTAAGCTCTTATAATTGTTCCCGTTGGGAATTTGCCACTGATTGCTAAGAAAAAGCTCATCTCAAAAGAATTTAGTTAATCTCGAACGATTAGGTTCAAGTTATGTTCATTGATTTTTTTATTTCCTTTAATCTTGATTGATTAGTCAAAGAAGACAAGGAAATGAGCTCTATTGTTTAAGCAAATCAATGACAAAGCTTCATGGTCAGCTCTTGAAATTCTAAATTCTAATAAAATCTATTTTAATTTTGGTTGAAAGTCTCTTATATTCGATGTATGATTTGAAGTTTCAGTTATTACATCTACAAAAAATAATGACTACATTTTACGAGTTCATATGATATTCATATAACCAAATACAAAAAAAAAGATTAAACTTATAAAAAATGTCTATTAATAAATTATATTAAAACAAAAAAAATCTCATTTAATGATTATATTTTCACAAATTTGGATGATATTTATATTATGAAAAAAAAAAATTTTGTAAAACAAATGTAATTTTATAATGTATATTAAAACAAACAAAACACCCGCATGTACATGCGGGTATTCATCTAGTACAAAATTAAAGTTGCCAAAAAAAATTATTAATATGTTTTTTTCCTTCATTTTTAAAAAAGTAATAGACATTAAATATGTAAAGAAGAAGAGATTTTCAAAAAATTTCAAAAAATTAATAAAGAAGAGATTTTCAAAAAGTAATAAAGAAGAGATTTTCAAAAAATTAAATATGTAAAAAAAATTTTAATTTTGATATTTTAAAACTAAAACCAGGTGCTCCAAAAAAAAATAGTAATCATTCACTTAAAAATTCATTGAGTTAAGATGTAAAAATATTTTATGAAAAAAAAACCTCGTTTTTTTTTCGAAAGTGATACTCTAGCCGACTTTACTGTTCTCGAATCTTTTTTGGTAAAATGTCGGATGTGGCTCCGCTGGATCCTCCGGTGCCTCCCGATTTGCTCATCCTTCCCCGTCTGTCGAAGTCCCTCGCCTTGTGGACTCAATGATGCTTGATGTTGTCGCTTCCATGTTTCTCACCTCCTGCTCCGTTAGTGGAGTCAGCTGGTGTCCCGTCGATTGGCTCCGCTGGACAATCGTCTTCTGTCTCCGCTCCCGGAAGCGTTGAACCCCTCCTTTCCCGATGTCTTTTCCCAAGCTGACCTAAATCAGTCGAAGAAAATGGGGGACACTTTTTATTGGGCCACGAGGATATTCTCTAACTGCAAAATCAAGAACTCTTCGGTTCCGGTGACTATCTCGGCGGAAACAAGACCTCGGGTGAATGTCCCAAACGCGGTTTTTGAAAGAGGTGCCAAGCTCCATTCCAATTTCATCGTCAGTATCTTCAACGGGAAACTGCTTTCCCACGACAAGATCTGGGGTGTCCTAAATTTCCTGTGGGAAAGAGATAAGCGGGTAACTATCCAAAACTTGTCCGCAAATGTTTTTCTTTTCCACATCCCTTCTGCTTCTCTTCGTCGCAAGATTCTCCAACATGATTTATGGAGGGTAGGTGACTCGCCCTTCTTCGTTACCGAATGGAAGGCCTCATTCAGTTTGGATCCTCCATCGCTTCATAAGGTGCCGATTTGGGCAAAGATCAGCAACATTCCTTTCGACCTTGTGACTGCCGAGGGACTGAGTTTTATTGCCCGTCATCTGGGTACTATTTTTTACGGTAAGAGGTAGCATTAACTCTGCTGAAATAAAGGTTGTTGCTGATCTAACTAAGCCGCTCCCTGCCAATATGGAGATAGAGCGTGAAGATGGTCAAGTGGTTATCCTTTCGGTGTTCTACCCATGGCTACCTACTTTGTGCCCGGTGTGTAGTGAGATCGGTCAAAAAGCTAACCTTTGACCGAAATCTGCCCCTGAAGGAGCTCAGAGAGACCATGCCTCAAAGAACAGGAATGGAGGTGCTGGTAAATCGGATCTGAAGGAGAAGGGTACGGGTCCCCTCTATTCTCCAGGCTCAAGTTGTATTTTGGGTCAAAAATGGGTGAAGAAATCATCATAAGTATTCCAAGTTGACGATTTTCCCGAGTGTGGCGATGTATCAAATATGAAGGAACCATTTCCACCCCCCATGGTCGAAGCCCCTAGTGGTGATTCTTCTGCAGTGGAACAGTCGGGTCATCCGATCTCATCAATTTCAGTGTCTCCCCAAGCTGCAGACTCTTTGCAAGTGGCTGACATTATTTCGGCGGAGGCGAGTTCAGCTTTGATTCTACCACCAAAATCTGGGATGAACTCAATTCAGGTACCCTCAAATGAGGTGGTTGTTTCAGAAGCAAATCATTCAGGGGCTCCTCTTGTGGTGCTCAAAGATGGTTTTATAGCAGTTCCAAAATCTCTTTCTGCCAAAGGAGATGTGATCACATCAGATGCCTCAGAGGTGGTTCTTTCTAATCATTTTGGGGTGCTCCTATGTGATGAAAATCTGAGTGATTTGGAATCAGTAGTCCATAGAGAGGAAGATAATTTGATCTCCGACCAGGAGTTAACTTTATCCAGTATGTAAAACAAGCTCTGGATGATTATCCGTATTCGTCTTCTCCATCCAAGCAGAAGAAGAAGAGGTTAAGAAGATCTTTTAAGCATTCCCCAAATCCCGGAGGCGGTTATCCCCCATCCAAAGGGGGTCATCACCATAACTAATATTTTATATGTGTGATACTTTTTTTTGGAATGTGCGCGGTCTGAATGAGTCTTCGAAGCATCGACCTCTTGCTAATTAGATCAGGTCAAGGTCTATTTTGTATGGGGCTCTCCTTGAAACGCATGTTAGTGAATAAAACAGAACCATGTTTTGTCTGCCATTGGGTCTGGATGGAATGTTATATCAAACTATCAGCATTCGCCACTTGGAGAAGATCTGAATTATTTATAAGCAGCCGATTTCAAACAGTCAGTTGTTCTCGGATAAGCAGTCTATTACTTGCGAAGTCACATTGAAGGATGTAATTCGTTTACTTTATACAGAAGTTTATGCCTCAAATGAAGTGGAATAAAGGAGAGATCTTTGGCAATCCTTCCAAGACACTCATATTACTTTTAACCTGTGCTCAATGCTATGGCTCGTTGTTGGGGATTTTAAAGAGATATTTCAGCCTTTTGTATCTTCCAACTCCTCTCTGGTCTCCACAACAGCAGATATGAGGTGTTTTGGTGATTGTTTGTCGGGTTTAGGGCTAGCTGACTTGCCATTCCAAGGTCCACGGGTCACTTGGTCCAACAAAAGACCTTCAGCCCCTACAGCAAGGAAGCTTGATTGTTGTTTAGTAAACGATAACTGGATGTCGCTTTTTCATTCTGGGCATTGTACCTTCGAGCCACCAGAATTATCTGATCACTCGTCATGCCATATAAAGCTGCTTACTTTGCCTCTTGCTTTTGGTACGCGCTCTTTTAAGTTCTTCAACTTTCATACCAAATTGCCTCAGTTCCTGGCTACTGTTAAGAATGAATGGGACGCGGTTGGTCTCACCGCTCAGAGTTTAAAGGATGTTGATTTTAAGCTTAAATCCCTCAAGAATCATTTACAAGCTTTGTGCAAGTAGAAATATAGTGATTTGGAGAACCGTGTTTCTCAGGCTAATCAGAAGCTGCAGTCTATCCAGATCCAAGCCTTAACTGACCCTTCTTCCATGAATATTCTCCGTGAGAAAGAGGCTCGTGACATCTGGATGCACTTAAGGCTGGCTGAAGAAAGTTTCTTCCTTCAAAGGTCCAGAATTAAATGGTTAGAGGAGGGTGATTTCAACACAATATTTTTTCACTTCATCACCAAGGTAAGAAACGCCTCTAACGCCATTAAATACCTTCGGAAAGCTGATGGTTCTAAGACTTCTTCTCTCGAGGAGGTTCATCTCTTAACTCATGCATATTTTGCTACTATTTTCTGTTCAATTAAGGGTGACTTTTGTCCGTTCCTGGGGCAATATTTAAAGCGTCTTATCTCTGTGACCTGTTCGTCAGTTCACCGGGACATTCTATCCGCTCCAATCTCCTCAGACTGCATTAGAGTTTCCCTGTTTAAAATGCCCTTGAACAAGACCCCTGGTCCTGACGGGTATCGAGTTTTACAGGGCTTCATGGAGTGTAATTGGACCAGAAGTCATTGCATCGGTGCAACAATTCTTTCAATCATCATTTATGCCATCCGCCATGAATGCAACTTCTATTGTGTTAATACCAAAGCGGCCAGGGGCAGACAATTAAAAAGATTTTCAGCCTACGTCATGTTTGAACACTCTGTATAAGCTGATAACGAGGCTTCTATCTGATAGATTGAAGAAAGTGCTGCCAGAGATTGCTGTCCCAAACTAGACAGCTTTCATTAAGGATAGATTGCTGCTTAAGAATGTTCTGTTGGCGGCTGAGGTGCTTCAAAGATGTCACAATAATTTGATGCCACCAAAGATAACCCTGAAAATAGATATTGCGATGGCTTTTGACACTATCCGTTGGGACTTCATTCTATCAACGCTGGCTGCTTATCAGGTTCCTTCATCTTTCATTAGCTGAATTTGCACCTGCATTTGCACGCATTCGTTTTCTGTTACCATCAAAGGCACAACTTTGGGATACTTCAAAGGGAGATCGGGTCTCCGCCAAGGAGATCCGTTATCACCAATTCTCTTTGTTTTGGCTTTCAATGCCCTCTCTCTGATGCTTAACAGAGCAGCTGAGGAGGGAATCTTCAAGTACAACAACCGGTGCTCTAATAACCATCTTACTCACCTGTCATTTGTGGATGATCTCCTAGTTTTTGTTGATGGGACTGTGGAATCTGTGTTGGGTGTGTTCACAGTTTTGTTGTAGTTTGAGAAGATTTCTGGCCTAAGTGTAAATATGAGCAAGACTTCAATGTTCTGTTCAGGGATTCCTTCTGAAATCTTGGATGACTTGAGAAACAAATTATCTTTGCAGCCTGGTTTCCTCCCTATTAGGTATATGGGTCTGCCTTTGCGCTCTAAGAAATTATCAATATCTGATTGCGATCCTCTGCTGCAAAAGATCAGAGTAAAACTTAACGGTTGGTTACATAGACACCTGAGCTTCGCGGGAAGGTTAACCCTTTTATGCTCTGTTATCCCCGTAATTATTGGATTCTAGACTTCAGCATTTTTCCTGCCCAAAAAGGAGATTAAGAAGATAAATTCCTTATGTGGCTCTTTTCTTTGGCATGGGAAATTAGACATCTCCTCAGGTGCTCGGGTTTCTTGGAGTGCTGTCTCTTCTACCAAGCGGAGAGTGGCCTGATTACGTTCTATCTCTAGCTGGAACGAAACTTGCGCCCTAAAGCTGATCTGGATGTTATTCTTTTGGGTTGGTTATATATGGGTGGCTTGGATCCGTAGCATCTATCTCTCACGAGGTTGTTTCTGGTCTTTAAATGAGAAAATTGCTGGTTTTTCCTGGATGTTTCGAAAGATTCTCAAGCTTTGTCACAAGGCGGTTACCTTCCTTCGTATCAAAATTAGTTCTGGAGGACAAACATTTTTCTGGTGGGATCCATGGACCCCTTTTGGCCAATTGATACACTTTCTAAGCCAGTCTGGTCCTGCCTCGATGGGCATCCCCCTATTTTTTCTGGTGAGTGATTACTTTACGCCGGCTGGTTGGACTCTCCCGTCGGCTCGCTTGGATTTACAGATGCAGCTTCTTTCATACATCGCTTCAATTTCTTTATCTTCAGGTTCTGATGCTGCGTCGTGGGTCATTGGTGATCGAAATGTTTAAAAGTTCTCTTCCAAAGAGGTTTGGAATACTATTAGAGAGATCCGGCCGAATGTGTCTTGGCACAAAATTATTTGGTTTAAGGGTTTAATCCCTAAACACGCTACAACCGCTTGGATGTTCACTTTGGATAGGAATCTGACTCTGTCCAGAATGGTGGCATGGAGTTTTGATGTGGAGTCCACATCTCTTGGATGTTCCACATGAACCACTTGTTCTCCCATTGTAACTATCCTCAGTTTATCTAGGCAGGTCTTCTTGCTCGTCTTCTTCTTACAGCTGGTCCTACTTTGTGCGACGAAATCCTCACTTGGTTGCCAACAGCGACTTCATCTGCTCACAGAACAACAGCTCTATTCCAAGGCTGGCAGACCTCTATCTATGAGATATGGAAAGAGAGAAATAGGCGATCTCATCTTGGTGTTATTCAGGCCCCTCCTCAGATTCTGGCAGGTACTTTGAGGGTGTTACGAAACAAAGCTTCGGCTTTGGAAAACTCAGATCGGAAAATGGGATCTAGTCTGCTTCGAATCTGGTCTTCAAGCTGACTTTGATCTATCTCCCCTGTTTTCTGCTCTCTGTTTCTTTATCTCCGAAGACTAATCGTTTGTTTATGCAAATGTATTCCATCCTCTTTTTTTTGTTACTGTTCCCATAGTTGTTGGTTCTAGTTTGATTCATGTAATAGTTTTCATTTTAATGAAAGCTTTTTTAAAAAAAAAATTCATTGAGTTTAATCTCTAACTCTTTTGAGTGTATACACATGTTATCTTCATACTAGCTTTTTCAACACTCATCAAAGTATTGTTCTTATTGTAGATTTAAATTTCAAAAAAGTGCATTTATTATTTTTCATATTTATGCATTGTTATGAATCGTAATTTAATTTTTAGATAAAAAATAAAAATTATCTAAAATCCAAAAATTTTCTATAATTGAAAATTAAAAATTCACTTATTTTTTAATAAAAATTAGCTTTACGTCTTCGACTAAAATACTTTTATCCTCTTACGTACATTTAGTTTATATGTTGATATAAGTTTAGTATTAGTCTAATTAAACCAATACAACATATTCCTAAATCACTTCAACTTTGAAGAAGATTACATTTGAATCAGATCTAATAGACTGATATATCATTTCAACGAATCAACTCTAAAACCTACCAATATTTCATTTCATAAAAAGAACAAACAAAGATTAGAAAAAACTCACAAGTTGGGAGATATGCAGCGGGTTTTATATATTCTATGTAATTATAGTCTTAGTTGTCTCTAACACATTCAATTGTTTTTTTCACACAAAAACATAAAACACTTTTTGTGTCTAAACATAATTATTTTTACTTTAGATTGTTCTATTTTTGGATAACTACTATTTTTATTACCAAATAAGTTAATTTAATATAATCTTAATAAAATTTATATTTTAATTTATATTTAAAAATAATTCCAAAAATTCTAATTTTAATTTAGCTTAGTTTTTATTTCAATAAATATAGATTAGGTTAGTTATTAGAATTCACAAAATTAGTTGTTATACTTTAAAAAAATAAACAGATAACATTAGTTTTGGTTTAATTTATAAATATCGTTATGATAAACGAACAGTTGATTATATTAAATTATTTCCGTGTGCAAAGGATAGAATTTAGTTTGTTTTTAAAAAATGGTACTAATAATTGTAGTTATACGAAAATGAACAAAGTTAAATTATTCATAGTATTTTTGTGCTCAGCTGATCAAATCAAATTTGAAAATTTTCAAATCAAAGTTGAAGAGTTTTAAATCATTCCAACTGTTTAATATTTTTCAAATATTTTCAAAATTTTTATTTCATTTATTCAATTAAAACATTGCTTTTTTGGGATACATGAATGATGGAATACTGAAAAGTATGATATATATAGATATAGTCAATAACCTAAGTACCTAGTTTGGTTCTATAGACCAAACTGGAGGTACCGAATTTACATATTTAATAATTTGAAAGTAGATCCGAGCACTTTTTGCTAGTGTGTATGCCTTTGTATTCTTCGCGTGTGGGACATGTAAAAGGGAAAAATAGCCAAATCTCTCCTTACTCTTCACGAACTCCTCCATGTGTATAGCAAACGCTGACCATTCATTAGGTGCAGACACCATCTTCACCAGATCCGAACAGTCTAATATTTATCTAGCATACAAAGCATAACCCAAATTAGAGCTTCCATCTCCACATGTAGAGGCGTGAGACTCCGCCGCACATTGCGTGCTCCAATTATCTTATCCATAATTTCTTCCTTAAAATAGTACCATCCTAATCTTGTTGATAGATTTATTTCTTTCCAAGACGCATCAATATAATACTACCAGCCGTCATATAAAATAGGTCTTAGTCCCGCACCAATGGCATTGGTTTGTGTACTTAGATCTTGATCCGATTCTTGGGCCTCCTCCCATAAAACCACTTCTGTTTCTGCAATTTTCAGGGTAACTTGTGGGTCATCATCCAGGTTAGAGTAAACTTTGTCATTTCTTGCTTTCCAGATATACCAAGAAATCCATGGGAATTGTTTATTTTTATTTTCTTTAGGCAATCTCCAAAATAGATAATCGAAATTACTGTAAACCGATGTCAATGAAAGCACATCAGATAATGTTGGTATCCAATATAGCGCCCAAGTTTGTAATGCAGGGGGACACTCGAAGAGTACATGATTAATTATTTCATATTCTGCTCCACATCGTGCACACTGAGTGTCACATTGTATACCCTGTTTTCGGATCCTATCCAACACTGGTAAACACCCAGATAATGTTTGCCAAATGAAATGTCTTAACTTTGGAGCGCATTCTAGTTTCCATGTATGCATTTGCAACGCCTTTATATCTGGGCCATAGAACACCTTTGAAAAACTATCTGAGAATTGTTGCTTAGTCTGATACACTGATTTTACCGTACACCTACCAGATTTGGTGAAATGGCAGCCAATAGAATCTGGTCTGTATGTCATACTAATAGGGATTCCACGAATAATCTCTACATCCACTGGATCAATAATTGCATTTATCAATTCCAGATTCCACGTATTGTTTCTTGATCAATCAGATGATTAACCATGAGATTTGGGTAATAATTAAAACCTTTTCAATTTGCTGATTTCGGGCGAGAAGATGGAATCCAGGGATTGTTCCATACCGCGATAGAACAACCCGACCCAACTCTTTTGATAAGTCCTTTGTTAACCAGAGATCTAGCTGAAATTATACTCCGCCAACATAGTATGGCGAATATGAGCGTATGGGGTCCAAGAGAGTTGTATTCCAAAAATATCGTCCCTTCAAGACCCTCAAAAAGAGTGAATTTGGCCTGTCAATTAGTCGCCATAATTGTTTTGCTAAAAGTGCCGTATTTAAGTCTTCCACCGTTCGAAAGCCTAGACCCCCTTCATTCTTACTTCTGCACATCTTATTTCATGCTATCCAGTGTAATCCTATATTATGACCATCAGAACTCCACCAATACCTTGCCGCTGCATTTTTTAGTTTCGCCATCGTTGTTTTAGGTAACCGAAAACATGACATAACAAAAGTAGGCATTGCTGATGTTACAGATTTAATCAGTACTTCTTGTTCCCCTTTTAATAGTAACCATGATATCCAATTATTAATCCGGTCGTGTTGCCGCTTTGCCTCAAAATGAAAAATCTTACTCTTTTCACCATCAAGACTCTCTGGGATTCTAAGATATGATCTCGTTCCTCCGTTACGATAGATTCCTAAAATTTTCTTCAGTTCGTGTTATACTTTTATCGAGACTGTATGACCGAATTGAATTAAAGATTTGTCAAAGTTAATTTGTTGATCTGAAACTCTTTTACTCTTTTATACTGATTTAATATGGTTAAAATCTTCTGATATTCCTTAATTTTTTGACATTCTTCCTTGGTTGCTTTGCAGAAAAATTAACTATCATCCACAAAGGGTAAATGTGTTGAAGTTTAATACTTGGTTATTGCAAAGTATGATATTTTAATGATTTTTAAGGGTAGAAGTCTAAACAACGCGTAGCACATAAGTGATGGTATACTGATCATGTGCCTTGATTTTCCTTATAGTTTGGTTTTTTTTTTTTTGGTCTCTCATGATTAAAAAGCAACGGTATATATTAATATGGTCTAACATAAAAGCAACGGTATATATTTAATATGGTCTAACATAAAATAGATAGACTGTGTCATGCTTAATTCATTGTTGGTTTTATTAAAAAAAATTTAGATTGTTAATTCGTTTTCTGAGAAAATCTATTTTAATTTTATAAATTTTGAAAATATATATTTGAAAAGAAACATGATGTCGGTTATGGACTGAAATCTAATGTTTGGACTGAAATCCTACCAAAAATTTCCGTATGTCATTCTCCGCTTCTCTGATTGAACCCATGAACTGTGGTCGATCCTAACACAAGATGTCTCGATTATCTCCAATTTCAGTCCACTCCAGAGCTAAAATGGCTTAGACCATATAATGTTACTTAGAACATTTGGGTCGGTCATCGGTAAATGTCATGTACTTCATGTTAGTTCGTGTCCGGTGACTCCCCATGGTCGATGTTGGTAAGGTGTGGTCGACTCATATAAAATTGGTTCGACTAGGGCTCCATCATGCATAATTCCTCAAACAAGATTGAAGTTTTCTTGTCCAACATGGTGTTCCACTTGAGGTGGTTGAGTATGGGCACATTTGACGAATGGATGATCAGATGGTCGATGCAGGTATGATTGCTCGTCCAGATACATTAGTAAGTTTTCTCAGCTTTCTTTAGTATTTCGCCATCATCACTCTTGACCAAAATAGTATTTGGTTCAATCCTCTTTATTCTTTTGGTTTGTTGGCTTTCCCTTCACTTTTAGACACCAAATTCATTCGAATAGGTTCTAATAACATCAATGGCAACTATGATCATGCCATGGAGGCAATGATCAAATTTATACAAATACTTTTGACATATACTTTTGAATCATAAGATTACAAAAATTCATAAATTTGCATGCTTACAACTTAACTTTCGCACACATGAAGATATTCTTCTTCTTTTTTTTTTCTTTTGTTAAAAGTGTTTTTACTAACAAAATCATTAAAAAAATGTACTCGGTATTAGGCATCCATTTATATATAAAACATTATTTATTTACATATCGACGTTACCATATAATTGCATTACTTGCCTTCATTTGTAATGTTCTTCACCGGTCCATGCTGGACGCTACAAACGGCGGCGTTTTGCTATCTGATCTTCCTTTCTCAATGTTTCCTTGCCACCCTTTTCCGAAGTAATAAAAATAGTTTATTTATCAATGAATGAACTAATTTAAGTATAGTCTAGAGAACATTTTATCTCTTACAGATTCAATTTCTATTTAAATCTTTAATAAACTTAGGATGCGATCACAGAATTTTTTTTTCCGTAAAGTACAGAAATTCTTTTACTTCAGGGGCTCATATCATTAAAAATGAAATATTTAAGGATTTTAAACAACTGTCAACAGAAAAAAAATTGTTTCCTCTTTTTAATATCTAGTATCTATTTATGTTCTTAGAAACCTTCCCAAACTCAATTTGTTTATCGTTAAGTAATATTAATGGTGACAAATAAGTACGCTTAAAACTAGAAATAGATCTTTGCTAAAAAGAGAAGAGAATATATATTAGTTACCTAGAGAGGGATCAAGACCTCGATATTTGAGTTCACGGTGTTCTTGAGAAAGAGCACATGAGCAGCAGAAGAAGTGGATGGCTCCATCGGAGCAAGGCTCCTCGGGTAAGAAGTATTGGTTCCTCAATTTGGCTCTGTATTTTGAAGCATAGTACCATCCACATCCAATGTGAGACATTGCTACCACCATTAACCCAGCAAGTCCTTGGCCTTTTTTAATCCATATCCATTAATTAATCAACTTGGTAACACTTGTTAAGTTGTTTATAAAATATATTACAAATACATTGCACATGTGTACATATAAAGGCATCGTGAGTATCTAGTATCACATAATTTGAACTGTATGTTTAAAACATATTCTATGTATGGAGGAAATCTACAAGATTATGTTGGAAAAAATATTTATTTATATATTATAGTATTATTAATTATGAACGATTAGAAAGTGATATGCTACCAACCCTGTAAAAATAGCATTAAAATTGTCTTTTTTTCGGGTATATTTCTCACACTCTCATTTACAAAATAACTGCAATTCTTTTCTTCAAAAGAAAAATTTATACGGAATAGTAAACAGTATACTTAAGTGGTAATAGTTATGAATAATAAGATTTCATCTCATTAGCGATGTGAGATTCTAATAGTATGAAAGGAAACGTACTTGTTTCTCCTTTGTCAAGAATCTCAGCGATCCTCCCAAATGCAACACAAGGACAAAACCATGTGAAGCAACCTTTATACCAATATAGTACAAGCAAAACCAAAGAAAATAGTTATATGACTAAAGGGAGTAATTTTTTAAAGAAAATCACATAAAAAACCTTCAAAGTGGCACCGATATTGTTACAAGCGATTTTCCCTTTTTCTAAGCTTGTATTAAGAAAATAGTTATAAAGCTAAACGATATTATTACATGTAGAGATATTTTCGGAGAAACAATCGTATAAACCGGTAGTCCATTGACCTTCAGTTATCTTCTTCACATCTCTGCCTTCATGTCCAGCCATTTTTGTTTTGTTGAAAAGAGAAAACTTATTGAAAGTGGCCTTTTAGATCGTTTGTAGTAATCTGTAGCTATTTATAGATCCTTGATTTAAATTGATTTATGTGTTCGGTCTCAATATTGAATATTGACTCCAAATTTTATACTCTAATCTTGCTGGTCACAAAAAAAAAACTAATATTTTAGGTACTGCAACGTCGTGGTCACTTGTACCAGAGGAGAAGACTGTTTATTTATTTTTGTTAAATGAGAAGACTGTTCTTTCCAAGTGATTTGCAAATCTTAAAAAGTAATGGAACCCAATTCAAATATCAATTTTATTTCTCTTTTATATAATTCTTTTGAGTTTTGTTATCTGTAAGTCTGTAACATAAATTCGAGCAGACCTATAATTTTTTTAATTTTTGAAAAGATCATAGCTAGTATTTTATAATTTTAAACATTTCATACATTTATCTGAACATTGCCTCGTCATTGATTTATGGTATTTTTAAGTTTATGGTTTTATATTTACTTTAAAACTAAGCACTTTTTTTTGTAAATCAAATAATTCTTCACTGTTCTCAGACGTGAAGTATTCCAAACTTCAATGTTCAAACGATATCAAAAGACAAGTACATACTCACAATTCACGCAGAATTTTCAATGTAAGATTAAATAAGTATATGTTTTTCTGTCTTAAGTAATGTAAGTCATTTGATTAAGACGATTAAAAGGTCAATTATATGTCAATATCTGTGGCATTTCCAACCATAATCTAATTGGACACAGTATGACCAAGTTTTTCTTCCATAATTTATCTACCTTACATTTGTACGTAATTAATTATGTATGAAATTGCATAAATATAGTAGTTATACTTCTTCATCTTTCGTTTGGTTTGTTTTCTTTTTATGGGCAATTCTCTTCGACTGAAGAAAGGAAAGGCTTGCTGCTTTGTCCATCATACAATCCAGAAGAAATCGAATGGAACCTTACCTGGCTAGAAATAAGTGCATATTTTGGAATGAAGCTTCGTCTTTCTGTTTCTACATATCCCAGATCCGCTCTCGCTCGCTTCTACTAACAGGGTCTCAGTGAACATATTGTCTTTTGCTTCTAAAATCCCCATCAATCCCACATTCATAATTGTGGTAATTCTTTTTTTTCCAATCGACTTAGGCACTTAGCATCTGTGTCACCCCTACTAATTAACAGCATCATTGATGTTGTTGTAGAGATCAGCTCTCAATGTTTTTTTATTGTTGCGATACCAACATAAACGTTCTTGTTCCATTGATGTATAAGCATCGACAATATACTGATGCAATAAGCGTTTTGATTGAACAATTGTCATCTCTTTTTTCAGTCGCGGCTTAATCTGATAAGTATAAAATTCTGGCTTACTGATGAATGTTCTCTTTTGGCTGATTAACCTTATTCTCAACTCTTGCAAGCCCCTTTTTCATATTTTTCTCTAGCTTTTCTGAAGACTTTGGCCAAACTGTTGTAAGTGTCCACTGTTGTGATGAGATCTCTCACAATTTTCTCATCTAGTGGCGGTAATTTGACTCGTACTTGTTGACAGCATATAGTAAATAGTGGAACTTTGTTTTGGTCTGTTGTTCCCATTTTCTCTTTTTTTCCACACCAATGCGTCATAAAACTGGCATTGTATCATTCCGTTAATTTTTTCGGTATAGCTTGTTGAAGATTCGGGTGTGTCTTCTATCCCATTGCCTACAAATTGTTGGTATTGTTAATTGTATAAATGTTAAATTTCACAATATATCTGAAATTTATTCACCATTTTTTAGTAAATGCTTTTCTTTTTGTTTCCTTTGTTCTTTTTTGGAAAGTATAATTGCTCACCGTATTTGTCAGAATTTCATTTGTTCATCTGCGTATTTTTGTTTAAATGATTATTTCATTAGGTGCACATGAGAATGATAGTGAATTTTTTAAATTTTGTTTGTCTATAGAGAAAATCGCATTTTAAACCCTGAGAGATAAAAAAATAGCACTTCAAACCTCTAAAGATTTACATTAGCATTTTAAATCTTCAAAAAAGTTATTTTAACACTTTAAACTTTCATTCTGGCTTATTTGTTCGTGCCGCTTGTAACGGCGGGTTACAGAATCTAACTTCAGTTATATATTTATTAAAACATACTTAATTTTAATTATTTGTTTAATTAAAAGTGTTTTATATTAATAAATGAAAATAAAATACAAGGGAATTAAACCCTACGACCAAATATGTCTTCATCTCTTTCCATGCCTCTTTGAAACATATGAACCTAAGCGATGCATAAAGCATTATTGCTTCAAACTTGCAGAAGTCAGCAAACAACTTCTATGTAATCTCTGAGACTTTCCATTTTACGATTTTACAACCCAGCTCTTCTTTGTAGTTGTAATCTTCACCTTTGTTTTTCATAGATCCACCATAGTGGATTCTGATTTTTACAGTCGAATCATCACTGTAAAGTAACAAAATTGAATCCTCAAACATCAAATAACGAATGTGAAACTTTCTAAACCCAAAATCCAACTCCAGTTTGATACTAATTTAAGTCTGGACAAATTCATGTTCGAAATCGAAAATTCCAAACCCAGAAGATATTATATAAACCCTAAAGAGACAAGTTCATGTTTGAAATCAAAAATCTCAAACCCAAAAATCAAACAATGAGTAGGAAATTGAACAACAGAGGGAGGAAGACACCATCCTTATCCCATTTCGACTTCAATGCATTCGACTCTTCCTTCAATTTCCTCCAATTTCTCTTTTTTAATTTTCTGGGTTTTTCACTTTGACGAACCCTAATTTCTTTAAAGATTAGTCTCTGGCATATTTTTAATTCATATTTGTATTAAAATAACAATGTTGTTGATTAAAATAATAATTAAAATTATGCACATTTTAATAAATATAACCGGAGTTAACTATTCCGTAACCCGCCGTTACTGTTCCGTCAAGTTTACAAGCGGCACGAACAAATAAGCCTTAAAGTGTTAAAAGAATTTCTTTGAAGGTTTAAAATACTAGTGTAAATCCTTAGAGATTTGAAGTGCTACCTTTTTCATCTCTCAGGGTTTAAAATGCGATGTTCCCCCTATATTTACCTCGACGTTGTGTAATCCGGGTCGGGCAATTTGGAGCTGAGATAGCTACACATGTATCGAGAATGGACGTTTTTGTAAGTTTCATGTGCTTTATATTTTCATTAGTTCACCAATTGTATGTTTGCCATTTGCGAGCACAATGATGCTGCGAGGAATCTCATGGGCATCAACGAGCAACTCCTCATCTCCAGTCATGTGATGAGATGCTCCAGAGTCAAGTAAAATTTCAACACAAAATCTCTTACCAGAAAGCTTGTCTTGAGATTGAGAGGTGTCAGACTTCAATAAATTGACGATGGCGGACCATGTTTCTTTGGACACACCAGGAAGATCAGAAAGGACGTTTTCAGTAGCAGCTTGAGCGTTGTTGGCTCAGTAGGAAGAGCGGCCACGTCCACGACCTCGGTTAGATCCTCGTCCTCGACCTCGAGATGAATCTGATCGAGAAGCAGCTCCAGATTCGCCGTGCTTCTCTGTGTACCATTCCGGTATACCATGAAGTTGAAAACAGGTATCAACAGAGTGGTTACTCCTTCCACAATGAGTACAAGGCCCTCGTGTAACTGTTGTGATAGCGGTAACACCGGATTTTATCGCAAATCCAACAGCTTCAATCCGTTCCTCTTTACTTCGAGTAATGATCTGCTCAAAGTTTAATCCCTAAGCTACTCTGCAAGAGCACAGATGTGCAGTTGTAGTATCTAGGGGTCGAACCACAGAAACAAGAAATCACTCAATAAACCTTATGTAGATGGAGTTACGCTAAGCCGAAATATGCAGAACAAATAGCAATGCGACAATAATAAATAAAGCAGCGATGAAAACAGTTGTAAATTCGATGTGATAAAGGATAGGTCTAGGGCGTTTTCAGGAGATCAGTGAATGCAAATCAACTTAACTAATCAGGGTTCAGTTATTAAGCACGGTTCTTGAACTCAAAACACAGAACTATAATTAACCAACTTCCGTTGTGAGAATTATCTAAGTTAAAATCCTAGAATTCCAAATTCCTTTGCAAATCCTACAGATTTAAACCAGTCTTAATTGCACAAGTTCGATATGTTCACAAAGCTCATAAACCAAATTCCTTTGCGAATAGTTACTTTGCTCAACTCAGGTTCTTTCCAGTTATTCAATTACACTTCCGTGTCAATTAAGCAACCTAAGATCTAAGTTCTAGGTGATCAGCTAGAATTAGCTTTAAGAACAACCTAAGGTGAAGAACAAATAGATATGAACCCTAACTAGCAAGTTAATCACACATTCAAAGAAAACCCTAATTAACCCTAAACCTAACAGGTGATCTACTCAGACATGGTTATTGAAACAACAAACGTGATGAATAGAAAGCAATAGATTAAATCGAAATAGATAAAGGGGTTTGAAGTCTTCTCTCTAAACGAACAGAGTACAGACTTGTCTCCCAAAGCTTAGAAATCGCAAAAGCCGAAAACTCAGAGTATCTCTCTCTCAAAAATCTAAGGTGATCGTAAAAAGGGAATAAAAATCCTATATATATCTCTAAGACACGTCTTGGGCTTCCTTGAAAACGTTTGGGCCCAACTCCTTCTTCAAATAGGAAACAAAATCGCCTTTTCCTTATTTCTCTGACAAGTGTCGAGCGTCACCCTTTATGGTGTTGAGCGTCACTAAAGCACAAAATCCATTCTTGACAAATTTGATCCTGATTAAGCTCCAAAGTGCTCCAAAGTCTCCAGTTAAGCTCCAAACGTACCTATGACCTGAAAAGACTCCAAAAGACTCGAAAGACACTAAAAAGACTCTATAAATAGGACTTATACCATGGTTAAAAACCATAAAAACCATGATATATCAAGTAACCGTTTGATGTCGCTCTTCGAAGATAACTTCAGAGTAAATTTGATCAAGAGTCATGTCAGTGTCGCGGTTGAGACGACTTAAGATATTAGTACGAGTAGTCCCAAAACGTGACGCATCTAGTCTCATAAGAAACTGGTGAATACGCTCGAGATCTCGGCGCTGTACTTGCTTCACGCGTTGAGGACATGTAGCGTTGCTGCAGCAGCAATCAATAAGAGGCTCGAAATCATCGAGATCATCCCACATCACTTTGAGTTTGCCAAAATAATCAGCGACTTCCTGACCATCTTGCATACAAGCCAGGATTGCAGCTTTGATTTGATGAACGCGAGAAGCGTTACCAATGGAGTAGCGGGTCTTCAGATTGTCCCATAAGGCCTTGGCGTTGTCGACGAAGGAGATGACCTTCTGAACTTTCGGATCAAGGCTTGCATAAAGCCACCCAACAAGCATCGAGTTTGTCTGAATCCACCGTTGGTAGTCGTTTGATTCAGCAGAGGGTTTGGAAAGAGAGCCATCGATAAAACCAAGTTTGTGTTTAGCAACTAGGTTATTTCGAGCAAGCTTGGCCCACATCTCATAGTTATCGCCGTTGAGAAGCATAGGAGTCAGAACATGATGAGGATGATCTGATGAGGATAGGTAGTATGGAGAAGAAGAAATCGTCTCAGTCGGAACGATCCCAACATTACGATCTCCCATTGTGATAGTTAGTTAGATAGAAGAAGAGTAAAAAGAAAACTTGATTTTAGGTTTCCAGATCTTTAGGGTTTTGAAATATTTTCCCTTAGCTCTGATACAATGTAAATCTTAGGTGAATGTGTGAGTTTATTATTGACATATGAAGGGTATATATAGTGTTACATATGACTTGGTGAGCAAGTAGAGAGAATATACACACAAGATATGATATCTAAGCAACAGGATATTATCCATATCCGTAACAACATTCTCTCTAACTTTGAGGCTTTTCTACTCTGGTGGAAATTTAGATATTCATCACGTAAGAATACTTATTTGTTCTGATTATATTGCTAAGAGGTTGTTCTGTAAAATGTGTTTTCCTCCTTTTTTGACCCTTGCGTGTTGCTTGTTCTTTGGTGTTTTCGATCTGTTGTTTTTTCTCCGTTCCTGATTCTGTAGTTTCAGAGGCTGTTCTTAGTTTTTGTTTCGTTCATTGTTCTTTTGTTTGCTTTTTGGTTGTGAAGTGTGATTTGGTGTTTTTTCCATTTATATTTCCTGTCTTTTGAAGTGGTTTTGTTTTGTACGTAAGAGAATGTTAAACGTCAGATTAATAGCACAAGTAATTGTTAATTGAACCCTTAATATAATTGATCTATGATATACGTTTTCCTATAGTCACTTTTATTTTGTAAAATATTACATGATATACCATTACAAATAACAAAAAATAATTAAAATAGAAAAATATATAGTTGTCTTTCAAATCTATTGAAAAAAATCTGGAAAGTCTTTGTTTCTCATTTAATAGAGTATATTTATTATTTAATTTCTGTATTCAAAAATATGGTAGTTTTTTTTTCAAATGATATCATAAAGTATATTTAATTAAAAACATGAAAATAAAAAAATTCCACAATTAAATAAAATAAAAATCAAGACTAAAAGTTATGATATAAAAAAATGGTGAAATATTTTTACTATAATTTGTTATATTTACTTGATTATATACAAAATATTTTTTAGTTACTTTTTACCGAAACTTTGACAAAAGAAAATTGATTTTAAATTAAAAAGTTGTGGTGAAGTGAGAGTTATTAAACAGTGCATATTATAATTAGTTTTATATTTTAATCCAATACAAACATGTTAAGTAAACAAGTATGAATAGATTATGATTCTGATTTTTTAATATCCACCAAAAAAATCTCGAATTCAAAATATTAATTTTTTAAAAAAATGGTATATCTAATCTACTAAATATTATAATTTGTCTTTTGAAACTAAATATAGTTTGTTTTATTTTAATTAATTTTATATCAAACCTAAGTTTAAAGAATATTATATTTATTTACATATATAGTTAAAGAAGATAAAACTGATTTTTTATAATTTGTGAATATGTTATAAAATTCAGTTATTAAGCAATGCAAATTAGATTTGATGATTATAATATTATAATATTTTATGTATTAGCATCAATAATATATTAGTCTAATATCAACGGGTTAAACAAATAGCTTATTTTGCTTTACCCGCTTATAAAATAACTTCATATATGGATTAACTATAAAAAATCAGTTTATAAAATTCAGTTATTAAGCAATACAAATTAGATTTGATGATTATAATATTATAATATTTTGTGTATTAGTCCTCAATAAGAGCATGTGCAACGGAGAAATCTATTTAGATCTTTTGTTTATTTTTATGATATTGAATTTATAGAGAGAAGATCCAGAGATAGAAGAAAAATAAATTCACAATATAAAAAAAAAATGTGGCACTCGTCGGCTGGAGAGAGGGAAGAAAAATGAAGATCCTGTAAAATATTGACACATGTCCTCTGAGAGATGTTTCTTATGTCTCCTAATTAGAAGAAATCTTTTAGTTTAAGCTCTTTTTTAAAAAAAAATTATTAGAAAAAATCTTAAGAGATTCGGTTAAAGATCCCATTGCACATGTTCTAATATATTAGTCTAATGCTAACGGGTTAAACAAACAGCTTATTTTGAATTATCCGCTTATAAAATAACTTCATATACGAATTAATTCATTTTTTACAATTCAAACCAAAAAATAAAAATGACTATATACAAATCAACTCATTTTATAAAATTCACAAAATGAATATTTTGCAAAATAACTGTTTTGAAAAATAATTGTTTTCATAAAATAATTATTTTTGCAAAAATATTTAACGTAATTGAAGATAAAAAAATTTCTCCACCGCGGATTAATCTCTAGTTATTGTTTTATTTTGTTAAAGATGGCTCTTCCTTTTTTCGTAGAGCCCGTAGTATCCTTTTCCACTCTATAACGTTTGGACTAATTAGTCAAAATGTACTATTATCATTTTATCCTTAATTAATAGTATTGAATATATTCTCCTCTTTGGTGTTTCTATTTACCTAATGGAATTTTTTGTTCGTAACGGTTTTTTAATTTTCGTTTTTATAATCTTGATATTTACTGGTCACTAATTTTGTAAGTCTTGTTTTAGTATTATATTGTGTTGAACTGTTTATATGTACGTTGTATAATTGTTATGAAAAAATATAGTTCTAGAATTTTTTGGGGTTATAATAGAATTAGTATTAAATTTTAATGGTGTACATTTGAAATAAAGTAATAAATGTAATTATAAACATTTAAAATATTTTTTTTAATGATGCTGATGTGGAGAGGAGAAAAAACTTTCATAATAGATTGCATACTTTTTAAGTTTGGATTCCCAAAGTAGCACTAACACTGTTTACTGTATTTTTGGTTAAATCTCAGTTTGTCATGAAATTTGAAATTTAGTTTGGCTTTTTTTCTGACTGGTTCATGGCTCCGGATTGAGGGTTACTCTTCATTCCTTCTTTGCCCCTAAGAGCACCTCCAATGGAGAGTGCTTAGAAGATGCTTAAGGAATAAATGAATTAAAAATATAATCAATAAAATAATTATTATTTCAAAAATACAAATTCAAACTAAAAAAAAAAAAAAATTCGTAAGCATTCTTTTTTAAGCATCTCCCATTGGATCCTGAAAAAAAACATCATAAAAAGAGTGCTTAAACAACAATATTTCAAAAATACTAATTTAAAATTGGTTAAGCATCTCTTAAGAGTGCTTACCAATGGAGGTGCTCTAATCTTCTTGTGGTTCTTTGGTAAGTGATGAATGCGGTTTGGTTATTTCTGGCATTTGCTGTTACGACTCTAATCTAGACTATTCTTTTTTGGAAGTAATTGTTGAGTTTGTGCGGCTTGATTAAGGTTACCTCGAGATCAGTTTGGTGTTGAAAGAGGTAGTAAGGCTAGTGAGCTATGATGTGCTTGGTTCTGTGCTAGCCAAAATTAAGAAAAGCTTGGTAGAGTGAGTTAGTGTTTCTGGGCTCAGCTAGGCTCTGCTAGTTAGTGTAATCCTGTCTTGGAGCTGGATCTAGACTTGTTAGTTGGGAGACAAATTTTAGATTTTGAAGATTTTTTTTATTTATTTAGGTATATGCTAACTTTTTAGAATAATGTGTCTTTCTTCAGATTGCAGGGTAAAACTGCTTTTAATCTGTTAAATGGGCGTTTCACCAGCCCTTTTCCTTATTACTCTCATTTTGACCCAATCACGACTTTCATGTTTGTTTGCCATGGGACCAAACTTTTGAGACCAACCAAATTGTTAGTATAATAACTAGTTGATTGTCAATGTCATGCGTGGATTGTATATTTATACGTAATTAATTATTTTATAAATAAAATTTAATTTTGTTTAAACTTAATATATATGAAAGGTAAATATGAATGTTAACTTAATTTTTTATGAGATCGACAAAAAGCTTTCACTTCTTAATTTATATATAGTTATATGTTATGAACGGTTAAACAAAAATTTAGGTTAACTATCTTAGACATTAAAATACTTTGAAAATAAATTAATTATATATGAGAAATTTCACCCAAAAATGAATAAAATATGTGTTTAAACTATATTTAATATAGTTAATCGTAAAAAAGTGAGTTAAAGGGAAAAAAGTTGTTAAACGATTGAAACTTTAAAAAGACAAACAAAAAAGTGAAGATATGATATGATAGTATGAGATAATAGGTGAGTAGGTATTTATAAATCATATATATGATTTTAAGTCAGTTATCTTCATCTTTCTGCTACGTCAGCATTTGTTATAATCTTTCTGCTACGTCAGCATTTGTTATAAGAACACCTGTCCCACCATTTTCATTCGTTAAGTGACTGCGCATAATTGTAGATAATTTAGTGTTTCTTTGGAATAGTCCATCGTCACGTTTAATCTGTTTGTTCATATCGTATCTGTATAAATTCCACGACCTGTAGATTCCAGTAGGAGCATTGTTTTAACTTAGACAATAGAAGTCGAAAGTTGTGGGAACGTTCAAGCTTGTTTTCTATAACTCTGGGAGTAAGTTACTGGCTGGCATCTGATCCGTCTTGCTTCTTTTGATATTGGATCACATCTTTTTGGGGAGTCGTAGGTTTGGTTACAAGGAGGAGGAGAAGGAGGAATAATCTTTGATCTGTGGAATGTTTTGCATCTGATTTATATTCGGGGGGGGGGGGGGGGGGGGGTGGAAAAAACGTCTCTTGTCGGAATAGCCGAAGAAGGAGTATTTTTACTGAATCGGTGGACACCATGGATGTTCCTAGCTCTTGGGATGCTTTACGGAAACAGGTAATTTTTCTTTTAAATTCGAAGCTGTTGGATAATCTCTAGGACACAATCTGCCTCTGAAATCTGTATTGAAATTGGGTTCTTAAAGCATGATTATGATATAACGGGTTCTAATGGAATTGGGGAATTTATTCGTCATTTCTTGTTAACGTTAAGATGCATACCCCTTCTGATACTGAAATGGAGGTGCTTTGTGTCGAATCCCACAGGCTAGAAAGATTGAAGCTCAGCTTGACGAGCAGATGCATTCATATCGAAGACTTGTTTTGACAAAGGCTTTAACAAAGTCAGACGGTGCAGAGAGCGATCTTGAAGCTGGGATCGACTTATTGCTAATTTGCTACGGTAACTGCAACAAGTAAATGCGCAGATGCAAGCGTGGGTATCTTCAGGTGGATCAGAAATGGTCTCACATACCTTAACTCGACATCAGGAGATCCTCCAAGATCTGACACATGTATTTATCCATTTTCTCACTCAGACCATTTCGTGAGTTACTTATTTTTCAGACCTTCCCTCAAAGATGCAGCATAAATTAGGAACAATAGTTAGTACAACTATTATTTTCAGTGTTTAATTCTGCAATAAATATGTACATTAATATGTTTAATTTCATTGATATATTTTCAATTATGTACATTAATATGTTTAATTTCATTGTATATATTTTACATTTTAAGTTAGAATAAAACCAATAAATCACACCATAAATTATGACACTTATATTATTAGTGAAGTTTGGAAAATAAACTCAAGCGTTTCAATAACATTACAGTTTCATCATAATATATACAATTTAAGCAAACAAAAAAAAAATAGTGTAAAACATATGAAACCACCACAAAAATTCAGATGTAAGACTCATTTCAACAGTATGATAGACTACGTTGACAAAAAATAACCTTACAAAATCAAACATATAAATTAAAAAACATATAAAAATAATAAATATAAAAAATAAATAATAAATTATAAACAAAATTTGCATTTAAGACAACTTTAAAATATTTTTTTATTTTTTTTTATCGTTATAAACATTATGAAATTGTAATTAATTGCAAAAGTTTTGATTTAAAAACAAATGGTAAGATTTTCAAACAATAAAGAAATTAAAATCATCAAACAATCTTGCATTATCCTCCATATTGCAACTAATATGTAAGATACTAGATCTTTTACACTTTAGGTATTTTTTCATTCTAATAGTTGCATTTCATTTATATCTGAAAATTAACATAGTCATCAAATATTACAAAAAGCACATAAAAGTGAAAATAATGTGTGATTTGTATTTTCGCCATACCATTAACAGGTTGATTGGAATTTCTTCAAATCCATGAAAACTTTGTTTCTTCTAACGGAGTTCTCTAATCTTGAACTTTTGGTCAAAAACTCCAAAGTTGAGTGTATTCTCATTCAATAATAACTTCTTTACAATCACGTTAAGAAAATACGCTATTGTTGCTACATGACCAACATTTTTTTTTGAATTGCTATGAATAGAGTTTGAAACGCTCTCAAAAGTATTCACAATTTTTCTTCCCCTTGCTTGAACTCCATCCAAATATATGCTAAATTTTGTTTACAAAAAATAATAATATACATGATAAAGTAAAAAAAAATAATGAACCACATTCAAACCAGAATTTTGTTTGTTTAGATATAAATTATTAAAAAATACAAATATATTTGTTTCAGACTAAAATATAACTGTCAGTTAACATATACTGTATATTAGTATGAATCTAGTAATTGATATACAACTACAAAATTGAATCATAAATGTCAGAATAATAACAGGAAATTTATCAAGACTACAAAATTTGAAGAAACAAAGAAACTAAAATTGCAAGAGCTAACACAGAACACAATACAGGGATTTTCTCTACACGAAAATATATTACTAATAAATCTGTTTGTAACTCACAAGTATACAGAATCCGATTTAGAGCAAACTCAAGACATTCCTTGATTTGCTACACTAGCCTCTCTCTGTTTTTGAATCGATGCGTGATTCAAGAACCTCTCACCCAAAATTCTTAGCACTCTAGCTCGCTAACTCTTACTAGAATTTCGCTCATCTTTTGCTAAGAATTCTCTCAGTTGTGTTGAAACCTTACAAGGTTCACACACGCCTATTTATACATAATAGGACTTGCGGCTAACCCTAGCATGGGCTTTCTTTGGCGATTTCTCCAAATCTTCAAGAGAATCTTTACCTTCCTTATCTTCTCCTAAGATAAACGAAATTTGAATTTACTTCAAAAATCCTCCAAGATACTTCAAGCTTCTTATTCAAGTCAGCTTCTCGTTTCTTGATTTGTCCAGCACGTCATGCAGCTCCAACTCAGCTACCAACTCACCTCCACGTGTATAGATTGCTTTGCAAGTCTTCTCCGTGTCAGCTCTTGAGCTAGTCCGATTGCTACACGTGCTGCTCCACTTGGTCCCTACCACATTGCGAACGAACTTTCCAGCTCCTGTTCCATGGCCATGATCCAAAATTCATCTTCAAGTGCCTGTTTGTGGTTTGTTGGTTCAACCACAGACACAAAACATGAGTACAACACCATTTTTGAGAACTTTCCAACCATCTTTTTGAAGTCGAGCTGAACGCCACGAGTCTTTCTCTCTTCATTCACCTTACCGATCACATCTGAGGATTAATGATTCCGATGGACCTACTTTGCATCTCCTTGAGTATCCCTTGAGGTTATTCATCTGACACTGGCTCCTGTCAAACGGTCTGGTTAGCCTGTGTCACATGTGTCTCTTCCTCACCCTCTGAGTCACTTCCAATCACAGGTTTCTCCCATTCCATGTGTGCATAGTCGTCAAACACTATATTGACTGACTCCACCTGAACCTTTGACCGTGTGTTGAAAACTCGGAATGCTGAACTGTGTCCTGAGTAGCCCAGGAACATTCCTTCATCACTTTGTGAGTCAAACTTTCCAAGGTGGTCCTTGTCGTTCAGGATGTAGCACCTGCAGTCAAAAACATGAAAATAACTCACGTTAGGTGTCTTTCCTTTCCACAATTCATAGAGAGTCTTGGATGTCCTTTTTCTGATGTACACCCGATTGATGATGTAACATGCAGTACTGACTGCCTCAACCCAGAATTTCTTAGGGACTTGATTGCCATGTAGCATTGCCCGAGCCATTTCTTGAAGCGTTCGATTATTCCTTTCTACCACACCATTCTGCTGTGGCGTTCTAGGAACTGCGAACTGATTTGCATCGGTCTCATCAGATCCATGTGAACTAGATCAAGAGGTGCCTTTGACTGTACATCATGGACTCTTTTGTGTTGGACCTTGACCTGCTTTTCCTGAGTGCATGCTCCACACACGAATTTGTCTCCTCCCTTGATCTTTGGAACTCCTCTGATGCTTTCCTTGGAGATGAGATCATTGAGATTCCTGATATTCATGTGTCCAAGTCATTGATGCCACAGCTGTAGATCATCACGAGCACTGAAACAGCTCATCACTGATCCTGACCTGTTCCATATGTAGCAGTTGTTTCCTGATCTGAATCCGGTGAGAATGATTTGACCATCATCGTTCACTGCTCTACAGGCTTTGTTAGTGAAAATTATTGTGAGTCCTTCGTCACATAGCTGACTTCTGCTAATAAGGTTGGCTTTCAGTCCTTGAACGAGGTAGACATTGAGTAACTCAGGTTGATTTTTCGTCCCTTGTCTTGCCATTTCCTTGAATAGCTCCAACACGTCCATCACCAAACGTCACTCTTCCTCCTTTAATCTTCTTGATGTTTTGGAGATAGCCTCATTTTCCTATCATGTGATGTGAGCATCCACTGTCAAAGTACCAGGGCTCTGACTCATCCTCATCGCTTTCCACAAGTGCCATGTTACACTTGAAGCCATACCACATCCTGAACATTGGATCAACTCTCATTGGTTCCTGGACAGTGAATCTTCTTGGCCCCACCTTGTGATTTTCTGCTGACTTCTTGGGTTCGTACTTCAGATCTTCCTTCTTTACCCATATCTGACTCTTGAGCCCATTCCAGCTGAAATTGCCTTGTTTTCTTAGTTGCTTTATCTTATTCCAGCGGCTGTAGCAGTACGCTTTGATATGTCCCACTTTTCTGCAGAAGTAGCACTCCTTACCCTTCCGAGTTCTCGTGCTTAGACCTTGACTCTCTCAATTTACATATCCTGACGAAACAAACTTGATTTCATCTGAGTCTCTCTGTTCCCATCCTGTGTAGCCCAGTCCATGCTTCACGTTAGATTCCCGTCCATAGCTCAGGATCTTGTCAAGCTGCTTAGTCTCAGCAAACATCTAAATCTGTTTCTTCAGTTGATCCAGTTCTGATTCCAGATTTTCTGATATCCTCTTCTCTGTCTTCAGATGCTGTCTCAGATTTTCAGCTTTGTTTGCGAGCGCCAGTTTCTCCTTGATTAGACCAGCACTTTCCTGACTTAAGCGCTGTGCTGCTTCAAGATCCAAGCTGAGTGTATCTACCAGTCCAGTCAGCCTCTGATTTTCCTTTTTCAATTCAGTGTTTTCTTTGCTGATGCTCACAAGTACCTCGTGTATCTCCTTGTAACTGTTAACCAGATCATGTTCCTTTTCTTCATCAGACTCTAACTCAGATTCTTCTTGTTCTTCCACAAACTCAGTGATACCGACAAAAGTGACGAAATTGTTGACTTCTTCAACTGAATCGTCATCACTTTCATCATCGGAATCTTCTTCAGCAAGCATAGATTTCTATTTCCTCCAATTCTGGTCATTGACACATTCAAGCTGAGTATGTCCATATCCCTTGCATCCGAAACACTGAATCTCTCGGCGCTTGATTGTTGGACAGTCACTTTTGAGATGTCCATACCCCTTGCACTTATGGCACTGCACATCGCTCTTCTTGTATGGCTTGTCTCTGTCAGATGCTCTCTTGAATGAAGTGACTTTCTTCTGAGGCTTTCCAGCTTTTTGTAGTGCACGATCAAACTTCCTGACAAGAAGACTGATAGGATCATCATGTTCCTCTTCACACTTCATGGCCGGACTTCTAGGCTTCTTCAGACTATCCAGTTCCATCTCGTGAGCTTGGAGCATGCCAACTAGTTCACCAAATGGCATATTCTCCTTGTTACTTGATACGCTAAGTGCAGACTTGTATCCCATGAATCTTGATGGCAGACATCTTAGGAACTTCTTCACCAGCTTTTTGTCCTTGTACTTTTTACCTAAAACTGCTGCTCCCTGAGCCAGAGCACTGAGATTTGAGCTAAAGTCAGCAATAGTCTCATGCTCTTCCATCCTAAAATTCTCAAACCTTGATGCCAGCATGTCCTTCCTTGAACTCTGAACCTTCTTGGTTCCCTCAAACTGGATTTGCAGAATATCCCACGCCTCCTTGGCAGTCTCAATACCTTGAATCAGCTAAAATGTCTTCCTTGAAATGTTGGTGTGTATGGTGGTCAAAGATCTCGAGTTGTACTTTGGCCTTTTTGACTCTTTTTCAGTCCAGATTTCTGCTGGTTTTGCATGAAAGTCTCCAGCTACATCAGCCACCATTGGTTCTTCCCACTTCTCTATCACAGCCTTCTATGCTAATGGATCGATCCCTTTGATCATGGATCTGATTCTAGCTTTCCAAAACCCGTAGTTCCCAGCATCTAGGATGATTCTGGTGTTGTTCACAATCTCCTGATAGCTATCCATCTTCTCCGCAGGATCTTACCTGTTTGCAATACACACAGATGACCACTCTGATACCAAATGAAAATGCAAGAGCCTTAACTCAGGAACTAACACAGAACACAACACAGGGATTTTCTCTACACGAAAATATAGTACTAGTAAATCTGTTTGTAACTTACAAGTATACAGAACCCAATTTAGAGCAAACTCAAGACACTCCTTGATTTGCTACACTAGCCTCTCCCTGTTTTTGAATCGATACGTGATTCAAGAACCTCTTACCCAAAACTCTTAGCACTCTAGCTCGCTAACTCTTACAAGAATTTCGCTCATCCTTCACTAAGAATTCTCTCAGTTGTGTTGAAATCGTACAAGGTTCACACACGCCTATTTAAACATAATAGGACTTGCGGCTACCCCTAGCCTGGGCTTTCCTTGGCGATTTCTCTAAATCTTCAAGAGAATTTTTACCTTCCTTATCTTCTCCTAAGATAAAGGAAATTTGATATTTACTTTAAAAATCCTCCAAGATACTTCAAGCTTCTTATCCAAGTCACATTCTCGTCTTTTGATTTGTCCAGCACGTCATGCAGCTCTAACTCAGCTACCAACTCACCTCCATGTGTATAGCTTGATTTGCAAGTCTTCTCCGTGTTAGCTCTTGAGCTAATCTGATTGCTACACGTGCTGCTCCAGCCTTATTTGCAGCTTTAGAAACAACATTATATTGCAATTAGCAACATTACAACGAATGAAAACTATAAGATATTAGAAACAAGAAAAAAAAGTTTGGCATGACTAATAGAATCAATAAATGAAACAGAGCTTTTTCGTAATCATAATAAGCTGTGTGAAAGAATTAAGAGAGAATGAAATATTTCTTTTATATATGTTCTTTGATTAATTATATGTGGTTTTAATTGCACATTTTTTATTTGACATCATTTGCATTGTTAAATATTAAAGAAAGTTTAATATTTTAGTTATGTATAATAGAAAATTCCTATATATTGCATGTTGGTAACTTAATATGAAAAAAAAAAATTTGCTTAAAAAAGCTATACATGTTACATATTTTTGTGCATGAGTTGAATGATACTAATATAGTTTAATTTGTAGTTTAAATGATATAGAATTATTTTTCATTTTGAAAAATAGAAATGTCAAATAGCCCAATTAAGAGAGAATGAAACCCTTCATATATATATATATATATATATATATATATATATATATATATTTGTAAACACTTTGTAACACCTAAACATTTCATTTTCATACATGATATTACATTTTTTGAAAAAGAAAAAAAAAATAACATTAGCATCAATAAAATGATTAAAAGACTGATTTATCATGTATGTCCAAACTTTTAGAAGCTTTTTGTCAACAACTACTTTTAAATGTTTAGTAAACTTAAACATTTAGGAGCACTTAAATTAATAAATATCGATCATTGATAAAGTTTTCTGAACTTTTAGGACACCTTTTTCATCTCAAAACATTTCATAAATGTTAAACAACTTTTCTCTTCCTCTTTCTTAGATCAAAAATGCATTGGTGGTTTCGGATAGAATGGTGATTGTACTTTTCTCATATAGTGGATTTTTAGATGATCTAGCCCTCTCATAGCTATCCATCCCTGAAGTGAACTCAGTGTAAAATTTTGCTTTGTGCTGTTTATTTTCTTTGTATTTTCAGTTCTTCTATTCTTTCTCAAAATCAATCTTCTGCATGTGAATATTTGGCGTTTTTGAGAGAGTTATAAGTTGCGATAGGTGAAATTTCAACGCCCGATTGTCACTATAACACTATACAATATACAAAAGCTTTCACTTATAAGTGGTAGAGTAATATCAATCGGGTTTGTTGTATAAAAACCCTAGCTTATTACTTCCAACGGAGAACAAAAAAATAATAAGTCTCTGAGTAACGGAGATATTAATAAAATGAAATGAGGCATATCTCGTCAATGGCTTTTCTTTCCATTCAACAACTTTTTGAACCACTGAGCTGATTTCTTCAGGTATCTCTTACTTCCATTGTTGAAATCTACGTAAACCAGCCCAAACCGAACCGTGTATCCAGTTGCCCATTCGAAGTTGTCTAGCAAAGACCAAGCGAAGAATCCTTTTACATTGGCTCCAACCGAGATAGCGTCTTTAACCATCTCAAGATGTCGAGCGTAGTAATCGATCCTATCGCCATCTTTAAGGAAGATTTTACCGGTACTAGCTTCATCTCTACCGTTTTCAGTTATATACATGACAGGATCCTTGAACTTGTATTTGGCATAGAGAATAAGATCACGAATTCCCTTTGGATATATCAAAAGCCAATCCGATGCAGCCTTTGGACCAATAGGAACTCCTTCTCTTTCACCAGTGACGCTTGCACAAGGATCAGAGAACATTGTAACGTTTTCAGTGGAGCAAGGGACATCCTTTGCGTAAGAAGAGGAGTAATAATTGATGCCGATGAAATCATATGAACCCTTAAGCATCTTAGATTGTTTTGCAGTGAATGTAGGCAGGCGACCGCTTTTTACATTGTTGACCATATCAATTGGGTATTTTCCTGTCACAAGTGGCTCCATGAAGTAGTCGAATGTGAAGGCCATGGCTCGTGCCACGGCTAACCTATCCTCGGCTGATTCTGTATAGGGCAAGTTCCAACCCGCGTTCAAAGCAATTCCGACTTGACCTTTTTGAGAAGCCTGTTAAACAACATTCACGAGCAGAATGTTTCATAATCAGAACTGTGATAAACATAACACGATCAGTTGAATCTAATTACAGAATTTTCCCGACTTGCTATGGTTATAAACGCAGTCTTTTTTGGTAACTTGTTGATCAAGAAATAGAGCAGAATGTTTTTGACACTAACCTTATATTTTTGTCTGTAGACTTTGACGGCGGCTCCGTGAGCAAGGATAAGGTTGTGGCCGACTATATAAGGCTCGGTGGCTCCATCTCCGGTGGTGCAATTAGGATTAGTAAATTTGGAGCATCTTCCTGGTGCCATTACACCCGCAACATACCCTTGTTGCACCACTGTCAATGGCTCGTTCAACGTCATCCAATGCTTCACTCTATCTCCAAAATTCTTAAAGCAAATATCCGCATAATCGCGGAAATCATTCACAATCTCTGCCCCACGGAATCCACCATAAGCATCCTCAAGGCCTTGTGGTGTGTCCCAGTGGAAAATTGTGGCAAAGGGCTTAATTCCTTTAGACAAAAGCTCATTGATCAAGTTGTTGTAATAGTCAATACCAGCTTGGTTGATTCCTCCTTTAAGATTCCCACGGGGCAAGATTCTCGACCATGAGATTGAGAACCTGTAAGCATTGAAACCAATTTGATGCAATAACGCCACGTCTTCCTTGTAAAGATGGTAAGAGTCATCTGCAACAGATCCATTGCTACCATCTTTTATCTTCTCTGGGTATTTTTCAGAGAAGGTATCCCAAATACTTGGTCCTCTACCATCTTCATGAGCAGCTCCTTCGACTTGGTAAGCAGAAGTTGCAGACCCGAAAATAAAATCTTTTGGGAAATCACTTCGTTTCAATCTAGGTCTTGAAGAGCTGGTCTTGGCAAGAGCTTCATTGGAGACCAAGACAATGATTACTAGTAGAAAAGAAACATATTTACCGCTCATCCTTAATATCTTTCGATTGTTAAAATCTTGTTTTCTTTTAAGAATATAAATTAGGTGGAGGTTTATATAGCAATAGAGGTGTATTGTGCACACGGTATTGTCAATCTATAAATAGATCAAATTTGAGAAAGATAATCTGATAAGGAGAGAAAGTATGATCAATTTACTAATTTTATAGTTGTTTCTTAATTAGTAAAGAAACTATTCAACTAACCTTATCTAACTAGTTATCTTTTAAAATATGAAAAGATATGTAGTTGAGATACACAATATTGTAAATCTAGAATATACACACATACATAAATCACTACAAGAAAACATGGATTTAATGACCACAATAACAGTCGCTATGTAGTCGCTAATTGTCCATTTATGACGTATTAGCGACTATTTCAATTGATCGCTAATATTGAGTCGCTAAATAAAATAGTCGTTAATCTGTCGCTAAATGGCGACTGATTAACGACTCAAGCCTGTCGAAGTAAATTAGTCGCAAATCAGTCGGGAATTTTGCGACTGAATAACGACTACGTTTGCGACTCAATCGCGACTAACCAGCGACTATTTTTACATTTTCAAACGGTAATTTGGTGCAATTTAACGACTGTTTCTAATTCCCGACAACTTTGCGACTGATTTAGTACTGCATTGTGACTGTTTTCATAATGAAAATTCATTTTGGTATTACGAATTTGCTCCTCCATACCTTGTAATTTGAATCCACTTATAGATTTTATAAAAAATTGTTTCAAATAATAATTTGACACTATATATGAAAAGAAGAAGCATAGAAACATTAAATTACATATGTTCTTCTAAAAAAAAAGAGATCACATACAAAGTCAAATGTCATAGTAACTTCCATTGGAAAATGAGTTACTATATACAACCATGGAGATAAGTCAATACGAGATCAAAGTCATTGAAAAAAGTTCTAGAACCTAAGATTCCGAGAGATTACTAGAGAGCACCATTGGTAAGAGTTCAAAGGAGACCAAAAGAGTTGAGAAAGGTAGAGTAACCTATGATTCCGGGAGAATAATGGTTTGAGGAGCAGAAGTCATCGGAGCAGCATAATCTGGCTCTTCAGAGGTGTTGTTTGCGGCCAAAAAGTCTAAAAACCCTGGATCAGTTGCAGCCAAATACCTTTCAACCAGGGAGAGTTTGTCGATTTTCGCTTGTTGCTCTGCAGAAACTCTTGTAAGCTCGGACTTTTGCCTTGCATTCTCAGCTGCTTGTTCTTCTATTTTGCGTTGAGCTTCTTCTAGTTATTCTTGCAGAGTCTTGTATGTTGAAGAGCTACCCGGGTACTTCCTCTTTCCATTGATATGCGACTGTGAAAGGCTTCCAATTCCATATGGAATGCCTCTTTCATTTGTGAATGTCAACTGCAACAACAAAAGAATGATTCAAACAAAAAAAAACCAACTGATCACACTATATTATAAAATACAAACAACAAACCAAAAACGAGGACTTACCTGGAGAAAGAGGTCGTTCTCCTCTTCAACGGTTAGCTCCTCTAAAGCATCTGAGTCTAGTGCCCCTTGGTTACTAATTCTAGCTTCCAAGTTCCTCTTATACCTTTCAACCACGCTCTCTGCCTTTCGGTCTACAAAGATCCCATCTGCTTTTGTGTGAGTCTTGATGAAAACTTCACCAAGACTCACCGGTCTTCCCAATTCTTCTTCCTGCAATTATAAGAACAAGATGCAAGAGTTAAAAGTTTAAAAGAACATGATACAAGATGCAAGAGTTAAAAGTTCAAAAGAACCGATGATATAGTACTTACCATTTCTTGTTGGATTTGTAGATATAATTTTTGCCCTGACACGTGTATGTGAGGTCCAAGACCCTTACGTTCAGACAGCCGAGCCCCTGATGTGGTTGCACTCTTCTCTTTGGCCTCTTCAGTGTTCCAATACTGGGTCATTTGCTTCCAGAGAGTATCACCTATCCAATTAGGTTGCTCCCGAGAAGTCCTTACTTTGCTTACCATATCTTTCATCCTTTGTTGACATATACTCTCAAACTTTTGTTGAACAACACCAGTTATTAAGGGATCCCAGGTGTGTGTTTTCTACAAAAAACATGAGAGAATATGATGTTAGTGAGCAAACATAAAAGATAAAAAACTGAATCAAATTTACAAAAAAGGGAATACATTACTGCGAATTCAACAAAGAACCGTTCCTGTCTTTCCTGAGGCACACATGTCCAGCTATAAAAAGGACCATCGAACGTGTTTGTAAAGACTTTGGTTATCTTACGGGTCAGTGAAGACTTGTCACGACCAAACCTACTAACAGAGAAACAATCAGTTACAACATATGCAATATCAATATCACGACATATGCACCAGTACATGTCACATAACCAATACACAGACATATGCAATATCACGATGAGAACAATATCACATATGTACTAGTACTAACCAAAACAGGCATCAGTTTCAAACAAGGCACATATCACACGTAGCTACACATCCTACACGAAGCTACACAACCTACACGAAGCTACACATCCTACATATATGTGTGAATCTATCGTTCCAAGTTGTATTCAGCCTAAGTTAAGAGAGAGAGAGAGAGAGAGAGGCATACCATGTTGTATTCGGCATCTTTATTGGAGAGAGGACTGTCGAAAACTATTCTCTGCCAGGTTGAGTGAGCATAGCATTGAGGATTTGTAGCTGGTCCTCCGCGAGATTGGCTGGGACTAGGTCTTCTTCTTCTTCAAAGGTGGCTCCTTCATCCGCTTCAGAATTGGTAGCTTCAAACGCTGGAGAAGTTTGCTCTTCAGACATTGGAGAGGGTCGGTGATGAGAGTGTGTAGAGCTTCGTGGTTGAGGCGGCGGAGAGGTACGAGGTTGAGACCGTGGAGAGTTGGCAGGTTGAGACTCCGAGCTCCGACGTTGACTCTGTGAGTGCTGGAAAAGCTGATTAGGCGGTAGATGATCCCTCACCGAGACCGATGGTTGGCATGTGCGCACAAGTGGTGGCGGAGATTTGGAAGTTCTCGCCGGAGTAAAATCGTACCGATTAGGAAGAGGGGATGGAGTTCTGGCTTGCGAAGAAGATGCACCACCTCTTCCTCCTCTTCCTCGTCCCCTCTTCCTTCCAGCGGCACCCATCTGCGATGAAATCGATTGTATCGATTAGGGTTAGGGGAAGAAGGGGTTTAGTCGATTAAATGGAGGGGAAACTGTTTTAGAGAAGAAATGAAATTGATTCAGAGAGAGGAGAACAGATTCGATCGAAGGGGATTAAGGTTTGGAACAGATTCGAACAGATTTGATCGAAGGAGAAAGGGGATTAGGGTTTCTGGATTGCAAAAAAACGATAGAGAAGAAATGGTTAAGTGTTTTACGTTTTGGGCTGGTTTTGGGTTTAATTACGTTTTTGTTTTTTTTGGGCCTAATTGCGGTCACAAATCAGTCGCAAATTACCGACTGTTAAATTTTAGTCGCTACATTAGTCGTTATTTGGTGATTACGTTACGACTGTTTATTTTAGTCGCTAATTAGTGACTACTCTGCGTCTGATATCTATTAGTCTCTAAATAAAGGTAAATCAGTCGCTAAATAGTCGGAACTCGTAACGACTAATAGTTCAGTCGCTAAATGTAGTCGCTAAATCCATGTTTTCTTGTAGTTGTAGTGAATAAAGAAATATTCCTATACATAATATAATTGTATCTTCTTCTAATCAGTTGATTTGGCATCGATTACTAAACAATAAACATGTATACCTTTAAGAAGTTATATATATATATATATCTTTTATTTTCTCTGGTCGTAGCCATTAACAATCACAGGTTCCCAATCGTCATTGGGAAAATTGCAAAACAAAACCCCAAGGAATCTTTTTTCACATTAAAAACCCCAACAAAAAGAGGTGCAAATTAAAATCCAACCTTTTAATTTAGTGCAAATTAAAACCCTAGTGCAAGTTAAAGCTCAACTTTTAAATTTAGTACAAATTAAACCATGTATGCTATTCACGTTTTAGTAATTTTCATATGACATTGTTAAGTATTCAAAGTTGAACATTCAATTCTCAAATAACACATTCAATTATCAAACAACGTAATCCTTGAAAAACTCCTAAGTATTTTGAAATGGAAGTTTGAGAAGAAAAAACAACGATGGAAGACTGGATTTAAGGCCAAAATTTTCAAAAATTTAAGTCATCAAATTGGATTATGGAGTAAGAACCCTAACTTTTTTTCTATTTAGAGAAGAAATTTAAGTATCTCGATTCGCATGCTTGATGTCACAATACTAGGTTGAAAAGATTATAAATGAGAAATATGAATCCTAGACATAGTCATCTACCATAAATTTTGTAACTTGTTATGAATAGACATGAATTTCCCAACAAATCCTCATTTTTACTGTTGAATTCTTCTCAAATTATGACAAATAATCAATCATTATATTATGTGTGAAGTCTTAATCTGATGTGGCGAGTTCATAGCGATTCTCAGAAAAAAGCGATGATGTGTTTTATTATCATTCGTCTATTTTGCTCCGATTTCGAATATACCAAGATTTTTTAAAACGATTCGAATGATTTATCTGACTATACGAATTCTGATTTTATTTCGTTAATTACAACTAACCAACTGATTTTTAAGTTTAAGTATCAATTTGATTTGGGTAAATCAGTCGAATTTAGGAGACTTTCTTTACGAGAAAAACTTACAAAATTAAAATTATTCCAGTATATTTTTAATGCTGTAAAAAGTTAGTTTAACTAAACTAAACAAAAAAAAATAAATATACAAAAAATACAATCGATAATACTATTACGTTCATATTTAGGATATAAAAGGATAATATACATACAAAAAAAAAACATCTCCTTCCACGAAAGAACTATCTTATATGCATATCAAAATGTTAGTTTGACAAACTGAATCAAATAAAAAAAAGTAAAATATACCAAAAAACGTTCTATAATATTTTTATCTAAATATATTAATTGTAAGTTTAACAAAAACAAATTATCATATATAATATAAGCGAACTAAATTTTTGTTTTCTAGCTCTCTCATTCAAATTTAGGGTGACTAATTACCATTTACCCCTTTTTAAAAAATGGTTAAATTGGTTCAAATTAAGTTTTGTTTATAATTATGTAAGTTATATCATACCAATTTCGGATATCCAGTTTAATTTAAATTAGGTCACGCTGTTAAATTGTTTTGGGCTAAAGTCAAATTTGGTTAATGAAGATCGCCAATTTTGGTTAAAACAAAAAAAAAATTGGTCCTGTTTTGGCGCAAAGAAAAATCCTAGACACTCTGTTGACGACGACCTACGTAGTAGTTAGACTACTATATATATAACCTTTATGCCTTTCTAGATCGTAATATTTACTGTTTATAGTTAAGGTCAATATTAATTTTTTAACATCGTATATGTTTTGCTTTTGTTTGTTTATATCCTTGCGTTTGTCTTTGATATGTTTGGTTTGATACCTTGCGTTTTTTACTGTTTCTGTATGGTTTTATGTATCGCGTGATGTTGTGGATCCAACTCCATGGCGTTGTTCTCCGTTAATAAGGTGATCCTCAGCCTTTGTAATTCAGAAATTGTTGTTCATTTTAATTCACTTTCTAATTGATCCGAATATTATAATTTGATCTTCTATATTGCTTTATCATGTTTATGTGTTTGTGACTTTTTTAATTTGATGACCTTTTCAGCATTCTCTTTGCCTTTTTTCTTTACTTTATCAGGAAATGTCTTCGTCGTCTCATCTTCGGAGGATTTTTTATTGTTGTTATTCACATGTTTGCTATTGTTTGATGTGGTCTTATTGTTGTTGTTGATGTGTTTGTTTTTTTACTTTGGTGTACGTAGTTTGTTATTGGTTGGTCAGATATTTTCTTCGTCTTACACACTTTTCTGGTTCGAACGTCTTTGTTTGTTGTTATCGTCTGATATTTAGTGTAGTTGTGTTTATACTTTTCTATTTTTCTTTATTTTGATTTGGCTATACTATGACCATTCACGTTCACGTTGTGTTTGCTTCTAATGAATATAAAATTTAGTTTGGTTCTTGCTAATAATCTTCATGGATCATTAAAAACAGGCAAAGTTTTCTCGAGGTTGACTCTTCAGTGATTGTTTGCCCAAAAAATGAATTGGTGACTAACACAAGTAACTGAAGAGTCATTCAGTTTGTGAACTCGGAGTTACAATTATTGGTAATATTTTTTATCCTCACTTTCTTTATGTCGCTCCTTATCTTTACACACAGACAGTAAAATCTCCTTATAAACAGAAACTAACATGACTTTTTTTTATCTACGTTGCAGTTGAAGACGAGGTTGTGGTGATTAACAGTATTGTTCTTCCAAACAAGACACTCAACATTAGTGTTCAAGACGAAGCAATCCTATAATTGAAGAAAGGAACCAACCCTCTGGAGTCATACAATCTCCCTCTCTTTCAATATTTACTGGAGAATTACATAAGCAAGTGTGTTTGTTTGTTGGTGTGTTGTAAAAGTCTCCGGTCTGACTGAAAAAAAAATTTGCCTAAATTTTCTTGTATCTGAATGTGTTCAACGACCATATATGATTATTGTATTTAGAATGTAACATTTGATTATTTTTGTATATGATCTATTTGCTTGTTTTTTTGTGTGATGATGTATATGTTAATATCTCTTTCTTTTTTGGGGTTGGTTGGTTTAGTGGGCAGTGATTTTTAATTCTTGTGTGTATCCTTGTTAATGAACACTCCGCAGTTCTCAGACCATAAAAGGAGAGAGAACACCAGCTGATGAGCTGAAACAAAGAGAGTCGCAAGTAAAGAGGAAGAAGAATTTGTGCACGCTAAATATTTGTGTCGTAATTTGCATCATCATCTGTGTAATTTGTTTCAGCTTGCTGGAACTGCATTTGTAAAGTGTTTCTGGCTAGACTAAAGAACTGAAGAAATCAACCAGAATCTAAGAAACATTGAACTAAAATTCTTGTGAATAGAAGAATGAACATACTCACATGTCACATTTTTAATGTGTTAAAGATCATAAGATTTTTATGATACTTGTGCAGAATAAGACTTTAGTATTATATATGGGAATCTTAATTTGAAAGAAGTTTTAGAATTTGTTGAAATTTAACATAAAAAGGCAATCAAGAAGAAGTGTTTTGATGCGGTGATGGTGTAAGTAAAATGTGGTAAATTGGTGAATTTGTTGTTGCTATAGTTTTTGAGTCTTGAGTTTTCATAGATGTTCCCATCATTTCGGTGGCTCATAATGAGGAGGAGGAATCAGGGAGCGACTGAAGTGGAGGAGGATGGTTCCATGTTCCTTCGTATGTATGGAAGTGTGTTCTGCACATCTTTGAACCTAAAACAAACATAATTTAGAAAGTAGTTAAATGATTTGCTTTTATGTATGCATGTTCCAAATATTTTAACAAGGAAACACGAGCAAAAAGACCATAAGATTGTTCCCTATTTTAATTTATATAGAGATTCTAGATAGCTGTTCCAGTCGAGTGTTTCCTAGAAGTATGCTTCCTCAGTTGGATTTAGTCGTGACATATTACTATGGTCGAGTGAATTTCATAGACGAGAGTTTGTCCATTCTTTTATTAGAATAGTAAATAGTACGGACTAAATTAAAAAATATATCTAACTTGAACTAATTTGCTTTAAAAAGATGAAGCATGTATTTCTACATTAATTATTTATTTTTAAGCTAAACTTCAGTTGGTTTATATTCAAGTAATTTTCTGAAGCGATGATTCCCATTTCTTATTCCTTTTTACTCTTTAAATTCTTTGGCTTTTTGATTTGAAAATGGGTTTTCAAGATGATTTGGATTTGAAGTAGAGATCTTGCTTGATCGCAATACTCTTAGTGATGATGAAATAGTGAGAGATAAAGAAGAAGAAAACAAAGAAAATGAAACAAAAACTGGAACGCTTAGCAAAAAAAAATAAGAAAGAAAGAAAAACTGGAAAAGAAAAAAACAATGGATCTTGACCTCACGATGGTGATGACTATTTATTCTCTAAGAAAATATACATCCGGAAACTTCCAAAATTCCAAAAACAAAATAGAAAATACAAGTAAGAAGAACAACCAAATACAAAGAAAAGGAAGAAGAAGTAAAAGATGTGGAAGAATAAGAAGTTAGAGAATATAAAAACGATAGAAAAAAATGAAGAAGATGAAGTAGACGAAAAATCAAAAGAATAAAACAAAGAGAATCAAAAGAAAAAAATGAAGAAAAACCGAATGAAAAAATTCAAGAAGTCAAAGAAGACTTACAATAAAGAAGAAGAAGAAGTACGAGTCGAAAACGATTGAGGATAAGAAGAAAAAGACAAAGAATATGAAAAGCTAAATGATAAACATGAAAGCTAAATGATAAACATGATAAACATGAGGGAGAAGAACAAGAACATGATTAAAAAATTACAAGATGAACATAGAGGAATATGGTGAACAAGTCGGATAAAAATATAGTCTGATAAATCGGAGACGATAAATGAAAAAGAATGAAATGACGTATTTAGAGAAAAAAATAAGTATCAGAAGAGATGTCAGAGTAGAAAACCATAAATAGTAG